>NC_057716.1:4901725-4937385 GCF_004010195.1 Chiloscyllium plagiosum | reverse complement strand
AAGGATGTTGCCAAGGTTGGAGGATCTGAGCTACGGGGAGAGGCTGAACAGGCTGGGGCTGTTTTCCCTGGAGCGTCGGAGGCTGAGGGGTGACCTTATAGAGGTTTACAAAAGTATGAGGGGCATGGATAGGATAAATAGACAAAGTCTTTTCCCTGGGGTCGGCGAGCCCAGAACTAGAAGGCATAGGTTTAGGGTGAGAGGGGAAAGATATAAAAGACACCTAAGAGGCAACTTTTTCACGCAGAGGGTGGTATGTGTATGGCATGAGCTGCCAGAGGATGTGGTGGAGGCTGGTACAATTGTAACATTTAAGAGACATTTGGATGGGTATATGAATAGGAAGGGTTTTGAGGGATATGGGCCAGGTGCTGGCAGGTGGGACTAGATTGGGTTGGGATATCTGGTTGGCAGGGACGGGTTGGACCGAAGGGTCTGTTTCCATGCTGTACATCCCTATGACTATGACTCTAATACCAACCGGGTGATATTCAAAACATGGATATGTTTCTAATCCATAGGTGTATTTGTATATTTGATCCTTTATTCCACAGGTGTTCCCACCAAATGGTCGTATCTATTTGTTTGATGTGATCAGAAAATGCCTTAGCTTGTTGTTGCACTGTACAGCTTGTTCTGTGCCCTCACTGGTCTCATCTTGAATGCCTCTAAGGTGTGGTCATAGATTTGTTTGCTGAGCTGGTGTGGTTTTCTGCAGATGTTTCATTGCCTCGCTAGGTGACATCGTCAGTGCATCTTTGATACGGTGTTGGTGGTCCGTCCCACCTGGTATTTATGTGTCTCTGCTTTTTGGTATTTCCGGTTCTGTATCTGAGTGGTCTATATATGGGATCCAGGTCAATGTGTTTATTGATAGCGTTCCGGTTTGAGTGCCAGGCTTCAAGGAATTATCTTGCGTGTTTCTGTTTAGCTAATGCTAGGATGGTTGAATTTCTCAGTTGAATTCATGACCTTCATGGTCAGTATGGTTGGAAATGAGAGTGTTGGTTGTGTCTGGCATTGACAAGTTGATGTTTGTGCACTCGTATGGTCAGTTTTCTTCCTGTTTGTCCTATGTAGTGTCTTTCACAACCCGAGCTACAAATCTTTTTAAAAACTCTATATACCCGTAGAGTGTTCAGGCAAGAGTGAGATTACAAAGGAGAACTGGTTCAGAAACTGCCAGGTTTTCCTTAAAGTCTCATTTGACCTGAATGTTAACTGCCTCTCTCTTTCTGAGTGTGCTACATTAAGGGTTTCACAGGGTCCAATGCTCAACTCCTACCTACTCTGCAGAAACAACTTTTTAGCCATCAGAATATCTCGGCCTATATATTCCATAATAAATTCCTGTTTCCAGTTATAATGGACTGTGTAAAATGATCGTGTTGAAGTTACTCCTGAAATAAGTATGCTGAAGTTAATTTTTATATATCATTGGTGACTCAGTTAAAATATGCACCCTGCAGTTCAGAGAAAGTTAAACTGCCTAAGCTTTGGTTAAGAAGAGTAAGTGTTAACTATGTTCCTCTCTGCATAGAAGCTGCCTGATCTGCTGAATTTTTCCAGTATCTTCTGTGTTTGTTTTATGTTTTAAATGCATCTTGATTGAAATAGAACATTGTAATATTTTCCAAGATTATCGATTACTCTGTATTCTAACATCATTCATAAGGCAAGCAATATTTGATGGCCCATGATTTTTCTTTACAGTCGCGAGCCACTGGTGGGGCAGGAAAATCAACTGATGATATTGTTTTTGAGGTGTCAACTGATATCCTGAGCAGGATCCCTGCAGACTTTGATATTGAGGCTGCTATGAGAAAGTACCCAACTACATACAATCAGAGCATGAATACTGTGTTGGTACAAGAGATGGGTCGTTTTAATATCCTGCTTAGAACAATTAGGGAGTCCTGCATCAACATACAGAAAGCTATCAAGGTTAGTGTTCATAGTCAGTCATAAGCATGGTGCTACAACCTCTGAAAATTATGTCTGCCTTATCTAAATGCAATACAAATCTGTCTATTGCCAAGCCCGAGATTTTCTGTTAGGTATTTTCCACATACTTGTCTTATTGTATTTTCTTAATTGAAATGATTGAATGGGTAGTTGTTAAAAAGAAATCATTGTTGCCATATGTTTTCATTCTGCTTCTGCCCTCAAGCAATTAGATTTGTGCGAATGAAGAGTGGGGAAGCTGACACAGCCAACATTTCCAAAGGGAACCAGCTTCAACTTATAGCACCAAAAATTGAATTCAAGCTGGAATCGACCTGTTTCAGATCCACCCATAACTGAGATATTCAGAGTTACTCTAATCACTGCTCTTTCCACTTGATGAAATCCACAGCCTTCACAATTCCTGCTCAACCTTGACAGCTTCAGCCTCTTACCCTCTAACCCTTTCTTGATCTCTTTATTGAGAACTGCTGACACTCTCCTCATCCATTCAATTCTGTTTGCCTCTGAACTTGTAGGATAATCAAAAGGATCCGTCTGTTCCTACCCTGATATCAGCATTAAATCTGTTGGCGAGGAATGCATTGCTATTGTTTTTCTTTTTTGTCAGTACTTTTGCGTTCCTTAAGAAAAGTGTCCAATCCTTTGTATGATTTTGATGCATATCTCTTCAACCTTCACTGTGGCCTTGACATTAATTAGTAATCATTAACTAATATAGAATTAGTTAGGCAGTTTTTGCCAGGGTCAATGATTATATTATTTTCCCATTGGTTGGCAGCAGTCAGAATAAGAGGGCTTTAACACTTTCTGCAATTGCTAACACACCTCATACATAGGAGGCGATAGATGAAGAATTTTCTCAACTGATTAATAAAAGAACAATACCACAGAATAAAACATAACTTTGCCATTTTTCTGGTATGTGCTGATACTTTCATTCTGTGTCAGTAAACTATTTATCTACTACTCTCTCTTTCATGGAACCTGGTCACAATCTACCACCTCCACATTTAATTTGACATTCTCCATTATTCCAACATATCTACAGAGCTGAAATGTAACCAGAGCCATGAGATCACCAGAATAACATTGATGTTGTAAAACAATGGTTTTATGCATTTGGTTTCAAATCTATAATTCCAAACATTTCAGAGTAGTTATATGCTTTCTTTTTAGATAGATGCACATAGAGTTGGAAGACAAATGATCTGGGGGGACAAAAAAATTTTCAATGTTTAACAGCAGATCATTGCTTTTAAAATTAGGTCAACCTGAGAGTTATATTGGGGTTGAGAGTGTGGTGCTGGAAAAGCACAGCAGATCAGGCAGCATCCGAGGAGGAGAATCGATGTTTCGGGCTTAAGCCCTTTACCAGGAATAATCCATCCTGATGAAGGGCTTATGCCCGAAATGTCAATTCTCCTGCTCCTTGGATGCTGCTTGACCTTCTGTGCTTTTCCAGCACCACACTCTCGACTTTGATCTCCAGTATCTGCAGTCCTCACGTTCTCCTGAGATTTATATTGGTAATGTGTGTTGATGTGGAACTCTTTTAATTGATTTATAGTGAATGCTAGCAAATAAATTTCCCAAAATTATTTTGTACTGGAGACATATCAAACCCAAAAGCATTTTAAACCAAATTGTGACATGATGCAACTAATACTTTTGATAATGATAGATATAAACAAACAATGCTGCCAATCTGAATAGCTGTCTCAAGAATCAGACTTTGCTGATGCTTGTGCTTTGCAAATCCTATTCATGGGCAAAATGTATATTCCTGAATCTTTGCTGTATGAAATAATTCTTGCATTTTAAGTTCATTCATGGAATGTGGGCACGCTAGCTGGTCCAGCATTTATTGCCCACTTCGAGTTGCCCTTCGTTATGGTGGTGAGCTATTTTCTTGAAATGCTGCATTTTGTGTAAGTAATCATTTAGTGTAAGTAACCCCACAATGCTGTTAGACAAAGAATTCCAGGATTCTAACCCAGTGACACTGAAGGAGCAGTGATATATTTCTGGATAAAGAGTAGTCTCTCTCTCTCTCTCTCTCTCTGCTTTGATACTGACCGACAAGCAGGGCTACAGTTTTCTATGATGTGGATATGTGTGCATGTGTGTGAGAGATCCATCTGTGCAGGAATCACCAATCGTTTTGGCTATCACTGCCATGAGAAAGGATCTTACTCTGCCATTACTATCTGGTGGTCCAACTGCCACCCCATGTTAAAAGATTCCATACATAACCATCTTACATCCTCTCAAAGTGAAGTTTTGAAGTTATCCTCATGACAACCTCCAGCGACAGAAACCTGAGCACACAATCTGGGAAATCTGGCGCTAAGACATTGACATTGCTGCAATAAATGAGACACTGTGGGCAGGACACTGTGTCAGCTCAAAGAACAAGATGGCAGTTACACTTACTGGAAGGGTGAATCTGAGGAAGAACATCATCTGTATGGTGTTGCTCTCACCATGAAAAACAAATTAGTTGACCATTTCATCAATCCCTCCTTTGGTAAAAGCCAATGCTTTATGACCCTTCACTTCACACTATCCCTGAAGCAGTGCACCATATTTATTAGTGCATACAGCCCAATCCGAGAAACAATGATTAAGTCAAAAAGAAATGTCCACTTCATCTTTGATCAGTCCTTGTCCCCTAACTCAATGGGAGAGAGTTGGGAGGGACACAAAACACGGGTGTGATTGGCTAGGAAGTCATAGGGAACGTAAACACTAATAGAGTCCCCCCCGACAAAATGCCTGAAACATGGCTTGGTTATAGCAACTGCCCTCTTTCTGCAGAGAGACGAATTCAAGACCTTGCATCAACACTCTATCTCTGGACATTGGAATCTGTTTGATTGCGTCATTATCTGAACATAAAATTGCAAGAATTTTCACATAAATCTCACCATGAGAAAAGCTGATAATTGTAGGAATAACCATTACCCAATCCTATTGACTATCTCCAACCTGGCTGAAAAATAGCACCAACAGAGAAGCACTGCTGCAGGAAATTCAATTTTGACGGTCTCAAGATCTCTGTGAAGGAAGACCCACAAAGGCAGCATCCCAAAGCCAACCTGACTGTGCTCAATGAATAGATACTACAGAATATCTACATTAAAAACTGCAGATACTGTAAATCACGCTGCACAAGTGTCTTCCTTGTGCCAAACAGCAGGCAGAACCCTCTGTAGTTACTGCAATTGATGCTATTGCCTGTCTTGAAGATGGTTATAACTGTGACATCTTGGAGATCCCCTGCATGCTCTCCTCCAGATGATGGGGACGAGGTTGTATATACATGCATTTGTGCCATTTAACTATTTCTACATGGATTACATCAGCACCAGTGGACTTGTTGGTTCTCAGTTGTCAGATGGAATTTACATAGGCAGAGATAGTGGTGAGATGGCAATAAGTAGCATGCGGTGTTGAGGGGACTCCTGTTGAGGATCCTTGAAGTAATCCTTCCAATGAGTACCCTACCCTCGTTGAGCACCACTCCATTCTTAGTTTTCATCAGGGCAGGCGCTGGGATGCTTGGGCCATTGATTGTCTTAACTACGCTGAAGAATCCACATAAGTCATGGCTGTAGGTGAGTTGTATTGCCTGCGCTCTTTCCACAAACCATCTGTTCTTTATGTCATGGGTTCTTTTATTGGATCTCAGCACTCCATTTGTCAGTGCACCTCCTTTCTTTCCCTTGGGTATGGTGCTGCTTACAGTTTAGAAATACTTTTCATCTATGATTAAATAGCTCCTGGATCTCTTGGTCACCACTTCTTTCACAGTTATTATCAGGATTTCCCTACATCACCAGGAGACCTAGCATCAGAGGACCTTAGGGCTACTCTCATTATAGAGAGACAACTTTGGGGTTTAACCTGAGGGTCACCACGCCTTAGGATATGGATGAGATTGAGAAGGTAGGATCTTCATAGAGATTCAGAAGAATGGAAATTGAACTGGGTTGTTGGCGTCACTCTACATCACAAAGCAGCTGTCCAGCTAATTGAGCTAATCATTCATTATGTTGTGTGGTGATATCATTGTGGTAATTGGGATAGATTTCATAGAGGTCTAGCAATTCAACACTGAGCATCCATGAGATGCTGTGCACCATCAACATCAGTGGATTTGTATACCAACACAATTTGCAACATCGTGGCCCTGCAAATCATCCACTCAACCATTACCATCAAACCAAGATTTTTGCACTGGTTTAATGGAGAGTGTAGGAGGTCATGCAAGAAGCAGCACCAGGGATACCTAAAAATGAAGTGTTAATCTGTGAAATAACAAAACAGGGCAAATCCAAACTGATCACTTACTGCCCCATCAGTCATTCTTGATCATCAGTAAAGTGATGAAAGATATTAGGAGATAGTGAGGACTGCAGATGCTGGAGAAGTCAGAGTCGATGAAGTATGGTGCTGGAAAAGGCGCATCAGTCCTGATGAAGGATTAAGCCCAGAACATTAATTCTCTTGGTCCTCAGATGTTGCCCGACCTGCTGTGCTTTTTCCAGCACCACACTTTACCCACTGCTGAAAAGTATTATCAACAGTGCTATTAAGCAGCACTTAATAATGAAAACCTGTTCACTAATGTTCAGTTCCAGTTCTACCAGGGCCACTCTGCTCATGACTTCATGATAGCTTTAGTTCAAATGTGAAAAATACAATTGATATCCAAAGGTGAAGCGAGGTGTGAATGATTGCTCTTGACATTAAGACTGCATTTGACTAATTATATGTTCAAGAAGTCCTAGCAAACCTCGAATCAATGGGGATTTGGGTGACTCTCTAGTTGGCATCATACCGGTCACAAAGAAAAATGGTTATGATTGCTGGAGGTCAATTCTATAAGCTCAAGGTCATCTTTGCAGGAGTTCCTCAGGGTAATGTCATCAACTGCTCCAAAAATGACCTTTCCTCCAACATGAAGTTAGAATGGATTGTTTACAGATGATTGCTGAATGTTCAGCACCATTCACGACACTTCAGTTACTGAAGTAGTCCATGTTCAAATTCAACAAGATCTACATTCATGTCACACAAGCATCAGGGAATGACAATTTCCAATGAGAGAATCAAACCATCACCCCCTGACATTCAGTGGCATTACCAATGCTGAATATCCCACCATCAATCTCCTATGGGTTACCGTTAATGAGATTAAAGCCACAGTAAATTCAGTTTCTGGTCAGTGGTAACCCCCTATCAGTAATGTTGAGGTTACCATTGAAAGAAATTGTATTAGACTAGCCATATAAGAACTGTCATTCTAAGAGCAGGTCAGATGCTTGGAATATAGCATTGAGTAAGTCAACTCCTGACTCCCCAAAATCTGTTCACCATCTACAAGGCACAAGTCGGGAGTGTGACAGAATACCCCACATGCCTGCATGAATGCAGCTCCAGCAACACCCAAGAAACCTGACATCATCCAGAACAAAGTAGCCCATTTGATTGACACCACATCCGCAAGCATCCACTCCCTCCACCTATGCTCAGTAGTAGCAGTGTAAACCATCTACAAGATGCACTGCATAAATTCATGAAGACTTTTTAGCAGCACTTTCCAAACCCATGACCACTATCACTGAGAAGGATAATGACAGTAGATATGTGAGAACACCACCCTCAACGTTGAAAGCAAGATCCCCTCAACGGCACTCGCTACCGACACTGAGTGGATGGCAGCGATCAAGAAAGCAGCTACCACCATCATCTTTTGAAGGACAACAAGGGAATGGGCAATAAATGCTGGACCAGACAGCAATGAGCACAACTCAGGAATGATTTTTTAAAAATAGACGGCAAGATTTTGTCATCACTAGGAGTGTAATGTAAACTCACTTTATTTTTCTTTCCACTGGATGGAAATCTACATTACATAATCAAGTTTGCATTCAACTGTTTCTTCCTGAACAACTGTTCAATACAATATGAGATTACATGACATAAAAGACTATTTGACTGTTCAATGAGTACAATCTTGTTCTCTGTCCCTTTGCAGTTGCTTAAATTAATCTAAATTTTAATCATAACACACTGCCTTGAAGGCCATCATTTCTGATCATTCTACATAAAAAATTAACATTAATCCTGTATCCATATTTTATTTTGAACACTTATCTACTTAACCTACATGAATTGTTTGAAATATTAATCCAGAATAACCTCTTCCATTTGTGTTCCTGTACACATCCAGAAGATCACTTCTCACGTATATCTTTTTCAGATTGATAAACCCAAGTCATTCTAGTCTCTACCCATAGTCAAGCTTTCTGAATCAGCCTCATTGGTTTTCATTGCATTGCCTCAGTGCTTGAATCTTTCTCATATTCCTCATGTTATTACTTTAAATAGTTATCTCAGCATTAGTTGTACTATGCATTGAAATTGTGTTTATTAAGCAGCATCCCAACAAATATCATATATGGATTTCCAGCCTGCCACAGCAAGTGCCAATTGGAATATTTTTCTAGATTGGGGATTACTCTATTGCAATGATTTCAGCTTTTTCTCTGGCAACGATCCATTGAGTGAGACAATGGTTTTCACCTTGCTTGTCAGTTTGGTATTCAGTTAAACTAGAGTGATTTCTTCAAAGTTCAAGTCTGAGCAAATTTATGGAGACCCTTTTCGGCTCAGGGTTTGCCATTTCATCTCCTCTGTTGGGTCTCAAGGGACACAGAACATTCTCTTTGGCATCAGCCCGGTTTCCAGTTATTTCATATGAATGTAATTTATTTTAGGATGTTACCTTTCTTCATTTTGTCATGTCTGGAATCAGTGGAAATTCAGTTTGAAAGATTCTTTGTTCGGCAAAATTACTAAGGGTAGCAGAATCAAGGTGGCTGATAGAGTAAAGGTAAATATCAGCCCTGATTTAACTGAATGCAGGTTTGAGGGATTGGTTGACCTATTCCTTTTCCAATGTTTCGGAATGTGATATCAATTTGCTAATTATGACATAACTCAGCGAGAATTGTTCCTGATTCCCATTGCTTCTAGGCTTGCGAGGACTCATTGAATGCCACAATTAGTCAAATGTAGCCTTGATATCACTCTCCCTTCACTTCATCTCTGGAGTTCAGCATTTTTGAACACATTTAAACCAAAGCTGTAAAGAGCCCAGGACCTGAGGGCCCTAACAGAACTCAAATTGAGTGTCAGTAAACAGGTTTTCACTAAGCAAATGTTGCTAATAGCACTACTTATTTTGAATAGAATCTACACTCACTGTTCTCCAGAATAAGAAATAAGAAGAATGGAACATGTGGCCTCTTAAATTGGTACTATACTCAGTAAGTTCGTGGCTGATTTATTGCTTACACTGCATTTTCCCATTTGTTCCCCATATCCCTTCAGCCCGAGACACACGAAATATACCTGTCTCAATCTTAAATATACTTAATATTGGAGCATTTACAATCCTTTAAGTTGGAAGATTCCAAAGATTCACAATTAGAGTAAAGAAATGTTTCCTCATCTCAATTATAAAAGATCAATTCTAATTCAATCACCTTTCATTCTTCTCAACCCGAGAGAGATGTCTTCACTTTTGTTAAATATTGATACAACATCTCATTAGTTTGACACTTTCTTTTAAGGGACTGGTGGTGATGTCTGCTGAATTGGAAGAGGTGGTGAAGAGCATGCTGACAGGAAAGATCCCAGGAATGTGGATGAATAAATCGTACCCTAGTCTCAAGCCACTTGGCAGCTATATGCATGACTTCTTGGACAGACTGAAATTCTTACAGGTTAGTGCTATTACTCTAATGACATGCATTTTAGTAACCTGCTGTTCATCACCCAATCCCTTGTGAAACTAATCATTTGAAAATTATCATCACTGTAAAAAATTATTAGCTTTTATTGGCTCAATTTGAGATAATAGATGTAAGGACATATTCAGTTCATTTCCGCATCTGTTGTGCACAGTAATCACTCAGTAATGCATATCATATACAATTGAGGTGGTGTTCTCAACACAACCATGTGAGTCAAGTTGGCACATTTCAATTTAATTTTCATGAACAGATGGCACATCATGAATATGAACATACATCCTGTTGAGGTTTGTAGGATGAAAGACTTTTTGGCCAAATACAATCTACAAAACAAAGCTAATTTAGAAGGATTCAAAATTATGCAAATGAAGACAATGGTTGTAAAATCAACAAACAATCGCAAAATATCAGTCCTTTTTAAATAAATTTGTAAAGGATTACAAATGCACTCTTGGTTCATCAGAATTCAGTTATGACTTCTTTTTAAGCACTGCTCCAAATATTGGGATTTCTGGGACTTTGGGGGCGTGGTTCTGGAGGAGATGGGACCAGTGCAAACTGGATGGGTTACACTTGGGCAGGGCCAGGACTGATATCCTAAGGCAATTATTTGCTTGTGTGGTTGGAGCAGTGTTAAACTAGATTGGCAGGGAGGTGGCAGTCTAAGCAGGGTGATGAGGGAAAGAGAAACAAGGTCAGAATATAGAAAATCTGTAAAATACAAAAGTTGATTGACAGGGTAATCAAGAGCGAGAGGCAAATAGAGCCAGAGTACAGAGAAAAAATAGGATAATTAAAAATGGCAGGAAAGGCAAGCCTAAAGGTTTTGTATCTTAACATATGAAGAATTCAGAATAAGGGAGGCAAACTGAATGGCACAAGTTGAGCTAAATAGATATGATCTTGGAGACATTAGGGAGGATGGTTACAAGGAGATTGGATCTGAGAACTTTTCATTCAGAGATATTTAACCTTTTGGAATGACAGGAGGGAAGAAAAAGGTAATGAGGTAGCACTGTTAGTAAGAGGTGAAATAAGGACATTTGTGAGAGATGATCTGGGCTCAGATGATGTAAAGTCTATTTGTATGGTGGTAATAGAACAGCAAGGGAAAGAAGATATTGGAAGGAGTCATGTATAGACCCTCAAACGGTAGCTGCACTGTAGGAAAGGGTGGCTTTAGTCTTGTTGATTGGGTCATTCAAGTTGGAAAGGGTAGCTATGACAACAAATTTGTACAGTGCATTAGGGATAGTTTCCTAGAGCAATATGTCATGGAATCAAGAACAGAAATTGCTGGAGAAACTCAGCAAGTCTGGCAAAGTCTGTGTAGAGAAAGTAGAGTCAACACTTCAAGCCCATGACTCTAAATGTTTGTGTAGCTTTCTCTCCATAAATGCTCCATAGTTTCTCCAGCAATTTCTGTTTTTGTTTCAGATTTCCAGCATCTGCAGTTCTTTATTTTATTTTAGTGTCACACAGGCAACCAGGGAAGAGGCAAACCTGAATCTGGTAATGGATAATAAAGGTTTAATAAAGGACCTCAGTGTAAAAGTTACCATAGGAAGTTGTGATAATAATGTGATAGAATTTAATATTCTGTTTGAGAGTTGGAAATATAGATTGGAAACAACTGGGTTTAAGGGAATTAAGATGAAATGAGGATAGAGTCAGCTAAAGTGGACTGGCCAGATTAGCAGGAATGGCAGTAGTGGCAGACATTTAAAGAGATAATTCATGACTCTCAGCAAAGTTATATCCTGGTAAGCAGGAAGGATCCTAAGAAAGGGATAAACCAACCATTGCTAACCAAGGAGGTTGAGGAAAGTATGAAGGTGAAAGAAAAATCATGTAAGGAGGCAGATGTCAGAGACAGCCCAAAGACTGGGAGAAATTCAGAATCCAGTAAAGGAGGACTAAAAAGGTAATAAAGGGAAAGAAATTATAAGGGCAACCTAGCAAGGAATACAAAAAAAGAGAGCTTCTTTAAATATACAAAAAGGAAGTGAAGTTAAAGTGAACGTGGGCCCCTTAGAAAATGAATGTAGAGTGATTGAGAAATTGGAGAGGAGGTATGTAGATATTTTGCATTGTTCTTGACAGTGGAAGATACTTTGAAAATCCCATTAATACTAAAGAATACACCAAAAGAATTAAGTACCATTATCATCAGTAGAGAAAAATCACACAACACCCCAGTCCAACACTGGCATCTCCAAATCATCACGAGAGAAGT
Source organism: Chiloscyllium plagiosum (assembly GCF_004010195.1). Taxonomy (NCBI): domain Eukaryota; kingdom Metazoa; phylum Chordata; class Chondrichthyes; order Orectolobiformes; family Hemiscylliidae; genus Chiloscyllium; species Chiloscyllium plagiosum. The sequence goes on along the minus strand of NC_057716.1, from coordinate 4,925,355 downwards.
AGGATTTGACAAACAAAGGAGGGGGTTAAATGCACGTAAGCCCCAACCTTGAAGGCTTGCATCCCAGGATCCCAAAAGAAGTAACTATAGAGATAGTGGATGTGTTGATTGTAATTTTCCAAAGATCCTTGGGTCCTGGAGAAGTTCCAGAGGATTGAAAAACTACCAATGTGTCACCCCGATACAAAAGGGAAGGAGGAGAAAGATAAGTAACTGTAAACCGATTAGCCTAACATTTCTTGTTGGAAAAGTGCTGGAATCAATAATGAAGTAAATAATAACAGCACATTTGGAAAACCATAATTTAATCAAGCAGAGTTTCCTGGCTTCATGAAAAAGAAATCATGTCTAACTAATCTATTAGAGTTTTCGAGGAAGTCTCAACAAGTGTGTATAGAGGGGAACCAGTATGCGTGTTGTATTTGAACTTCCAGAAGGCACTTGACAAGGTACCTCACAGAAGGTTAAGTCTTGAGATAAAGGCCCATGGTGTTGGAGGTGGTATATTGGCATTGGCGAGATAATAGGAACCAGCGAGTAGGGATAAGGAGTTCTTTCTCAGGTGGGCAACCTGTAACCAGTGGGATTCCACAAGGATCAACAGTGGGACTGCAACTGTTGTTCACAATAGGTATCAATGACTCGGAGGAAGAAAGCAAATGTACAGTAGCCAAATTTGCAGACAACATAAAAATATGTGGAAAAACAAGTTGCGAGAGATATTTTATAGGTTAAGTAAGTGGGCAAAATGTTGGCAAATTGTGGGAAAAGGTATGGTTTTATTTTAAGTTGTTTGACATTTTGACAATTTTGGCAATTCTTTAACAGATGGCTTTGACAGTTCTTTGGCAATAATTGACAGCTTTAATGGCTTTAACAGTTTGACAGTTTTATCAGTTCTGGTGGAGGGCTGGTATGCACTTCTGGGGCACATTATTGTTTACGTTTCATAATCCAAAGAGTACCTGACCAATCTCCACGAGAGTGGCTCTGACCTGGTCAGCATTGTGCACTGTATCAGTTCCAGACAATGAGAATACCAAAATGGGATTTAAATAGACACTGCTGATATTTTTTGTAACCTTCTGAATGTGTAACCATTCATAGGTGATGCCAAAGCCATTCCTGAAACTGCCCCATGAAAATGTAAATTCAAGAGCAAAACTTCCAATTTTCAAGGATTTCCATCTCTTTCACTATGGCATAGAGCATATCAAGATAAGATAAAATAATCTGTTATCACAAAAACCTTTACCAACTTTGGGGCCAGAATTTGTGGCTATTCTGCGCACATTCAGATTGAAGTGAAAACAGAAAATGTTGTTTAGCCCAACTGAATTCTTAGCCCTATATGTTTAGTATGTCAATTGTGGGAGGGAACAGAGAATACTGTTTTAGCCTGATGGTACTTATGAGAAATTATTCCCGAAATTTTGTTGATGTCGGGAATATTTATTTCCTACAGCATTTCAATGCTTTTATTTTATCTTAATATTATTATTAGGAACAGAAATTTTATGCTGTAATTCCTCTCTCGAGCTTAAAGCCTGCTTGAACTTTCATTTGAAGCATTGCATACCTCAATGTAAAAGTAGTAGATCAATTTCAATGTGGTCTTAACAACTAGAATGTGCATGCAGTAATTTTTTTTACATTAAAATTTACCTTGTGCATTTTTGGCCCAAAATTCATTGGATTCTAGTTTCTGCTACTGGGATGGTAAGCAGATAACAGAATCCGTGATTGAAATCTCACTTCGCACCATGAAAGTGCAATATGTTGATCAGGCAAGATACCGGGGTCTTCCTTTGTGCAAATTCAATCTGAAAGTACAGTGTAGTTTAGAACGAGAAACAAATGAAGTAAGAAGTTTTTTTATAATCTGGTATATTAGTGCTCTAACATTCATTGCCAACAACTTCTTTGGGTGACATATCTTTTAATATCTGGAAGCATTTACAAGTATAATAGATCTGTTTTGTGTAGATGTTTTCCACTTTCAGGTTTGAATAATGCACTAATTACAAAAAAATGGTTGCTTTCTGACTAAACAAGACAGATAAAGTCTAAATTAACAACTAAATAAAACAAGATATTGGATGAATTAATAGTATATATTATTATACAGAAACACTTTTGAGCAGGTGCATCTTATGCTCCAATGCTAGATAAATAAATTGTTTTTTAATCACAGGATAATATTCAGGTTAGGCACTTTTTTGATGTCTTGGTTATTAACCAATCATTTTGTCATTTAATGATTTATGAAGCTAAAATTTTCTAATTTTATGAAAATTTTATCTTGTTTCATAATTTTCAATAGCGGATAATCTCATATTTGGTTCAGTTCATAAATAGTCAATGGATATTCATGAGTTCATCAAATTCCAGTTTTTTTTGTGGAATCAATTCTGTTCATTCTGAAGAATTCTGAGGTTTACTCACAGTATACATTTTAAAATGTATTGGTGATAAACTCTGGAGAAATAGTTAAAGAAATCAAACTGTCTTTCTGAACTTTTGTCCTTTATTTGTTAAAATATCACAGGAGTAGGCCATTCAGTCCCTCGAGCCTGTCCCACCGTTCAATGTGATCGTGGCTGATCTGTGGGCCAACTTCATGTACCTACCTTTGACCCATACCCCATAATACTTTTGTTCAACAAAAATTATTTATCTCAGATTTAATGTTGATAACTGATTAACTGCTGTTTCTGGAAGAGAGTTCCAAACACCTACCACCCTTTGTGTTTAGAAAGGTTTCTTAGCATCTCCTGAACAGTTTGGTCCTTATTTTTAGACTATGCCTCCTAGTTCTGACTCTCCAACCAGTGGAAATAATTTATCTTTATCAACCTTGTCTTTTCCCATTAATATTTTGAAGATTTGGTCAGATTACCCCTTAACCTTCTAAATTCTAGAGAAGACAGGCCTAATTCATATAATAACTTAACCCCTGATATCCAGGTATTATTTTTGTAAACCTACATTGTACTCCATCCACAGCCAATGTATTCTTCCTAAGGTGTGATGCCCAGATCAGCTCACAGTACTTCAAGTGGAGTCTAACCACAGCTTTGTACTGCTGTAGCATAATTTATGTATCCTATACTGCAGTCCTTTAGATATAAGGCCAGCATTCCATTAGCTGCCTTGACTGTTTACGGCACCTGGTCATTGCATTTTGAAGATCTGTGCCGTAAGCTCTTTGGACATCCATTGTACTTAATTTCAAACCATCCAGAAAGAACTGTGATCCATCCTTTTTCAGTCCAAAATAGACAACACTGAAGTCCAGCTCCCGCAGATTTGCCCATTTACTTAGTCTATAAAATGCTTTTCTAATTTTATGCTGTCATCTACACTGTTATGTCTTTTTATGCAATTTTCCAAGTTGTTTATAAATCATCTGAATAGCAGGCTCTAATACAGATCCTTGTGTGCCACCACTGGTCACATCCTGCTAATTTGAGTACCTACCCATAGTCACCACTTTTTGTCACCTGCCACTCAACTACTTTCTCAGCCATGTCAGTAATTTACCCTCACTTCTTCTGAGGGCTTACCTTGTTCAGAAGTGTGTTGTATGAAACTTTACCAAATGCCTTCTGGAAGACCATATAAACAACATCCATAGACATTCACAAAAAAAAACAAGAATTGCAGATGCTAGAAACCAGAATCAAAAACAAAAATTGGTGGAAAAACCCAACAGGTCTGACAGCATCTGTGGAGAGAAAGCAGGAGAAGAGTCACTGGAGCTGAAATTTTACTTTTTTTTCTCCATAGATGCAGTCAGGCATGCTGGGTTTTTCCATCGATTTCTGTTTTTGATCCATAGATACATCCCTGGCCACTACTTTAACCACCTCTTCAAAAATTCTATGAGGTTGGTCAGGCAATGGCCAATCTATCATGAATCCATGCTGGCTCTCCCTGATTAACTGAACATTTTCAAGATGTTTCTGATCCTCCACTCCCCCATCCTTAATTGTAGACTCCAATAACTTTCCGCCATAATTATTAGGCTAACTTACGGACAACACCCAAACAAAAACAGAAGAAAGGACTTGCAAAGATGCAAAAAAAGCACAGGTCCTGCCAGATGGGAACAATACAAAGACCAGAGAAGGGCCACAAAGCAGGTTATAAGAGCTAACTGGTCTGTAATTCCCTGGTTTTCTTCTTTTGCCCTTATTGATAAAGAGTGACTTATGCAATTTTCCAATCCAGATGGACAACTCCTATATTCAGGGAACTCTGAAAGATTATAGTTAGGGCTGCTACAATGTGGTCCTTAACTTCCATTAACTTACTCTGATGGAAACTGTCATTTCTTAATTCTATTAATTTCTTCATTATTAATGTTTCACTTCTGTTAATTTTTGGAGTCTGGCAAGCTATCCTCCTTTTTTGACTGTTAAGTACTGCCATTTCTCTGAAGTCATTGACAATACCCTCACTTTCAGTCTTTAGTGGGCCAATTTTGGGCCTGATCACCTGCTTTCCCTTTCATAACTTTAACATTTCTTCTTGTCAATTTTGATGTCCCCGCCAACTTCCCTTTCATACTCCATTTTAATCGCTCTTATAACCTGCCTTGTGGCCCTTCTCTGGTCTTTGTATCTTTCCCATTCGGCAGGATCTTTGTTTTTCTTTGCACCTTTGTATGTTCTTTCTTTTCTTTTGTGTGCTTTCCCTTATCTCCTTAGTTGTCCATGGCTGTTTTTTCTGAGAAATTCAGCTTTTTCATCTCAGGGATATAATCTGGTTCTGTATTGTGCTAAATATTTCTTTAAACATCCTCCATTGTTTTATCTATTAGCAGGTTCTCTCAGTTTACTGTAGGCCGTCTCATTTCCTTAAAGAAAACAAAAAATGCTGGAGATCACAGCTTAGGTGATGCTCTGATGAAGACCCATCTAGACTTGAAACATTAGCTTGCTCACTCTCCATGGACGGGTGCCTAACCTGCTGTGATTTCCAGCATTTTTTGTTTTCAGTACAGATTCTAGCATCTGCATCAATTTTTTCCCTCATCTCCTTAAAGTTAGAATTTTTGATTTAGACAAAGCTAAGTTAAAAATCACACAACACCAGGTTATAGTCCAACAGGTTTAATTGGAAGCACACTAGCCTTCGGCCTGTTGGACTATAATCTGGTGTTGCGTAATTTTTAACTTTGTCCAGCACCGGCATCTCCAAATCATTACTACTATCTAAAATTCTAGTAGGTGATTTGTGCTTTTTGATGATGTGCGGACTGCAATGAGAGACTAGTGTTCGACACAATCTGTTAGACTTAGTTCTTTTAGGAAAATTATATCTTCACATTATATTCTACATAGCTGCAATGATAAATGAGTAAACAATCTATCTTGCTTAGGTGAATTTTATGAGTGGGATCTCAAAAATAATGCAGTAATTGTAATATTGACTATAGCGATGCAATAAATTTCAGTATTTGTTATTCTAAACAAATCACTTAATAGGAACACAAAAAGCATAAGCAGATGCTGGTTACTCAGTCAGCATAGCTAATTTATGTATTTATGTCAGTCAGAAACAGCAATTCCTTGTTATAACAGAGTACAAGGACCTATGCAAAAATTCTATAGTTGGTGAAGATCTGAAATGTGAGACTCAACAATTATAAATGTGCAGTTGTAAGGTAGAAAGTCTTTACAAAGAGTTCAAGCAGCATTTAAAAAGGACACAATTGAATGAAACGTATGTGGCTGAGAAATGGTATTTTACATTGATTATTCCAGGGACAAAGTTGAAAAAAACTGTCAAAAGTTTGAGGTAATGTTAAATACTGTAGAGAGAGACAAAAAACACATTAAAGCCAAATATTCCCCTAAAACTGGAGGGTCATAGTGAGGATTATAAAGTTATTAGTTTTTTTGTTTGAAGGGTTTAAACAGCTTGTATTAAGGGAAAAAATTAGACATCAAGGCTAGAGTAATAATATTAATTAAAAAGCATCAAGAGTACTGGCTGACCTTGAAAACAAATACAGCTTAATTTTAGGATAGAGAAAAAGAGAATGTATGAGAATAAAAGTCAAAATCCACAACAATTGAAATTAGTACAACACATGGAAATGTTTACATTTTCTGAAAGAAGTCGGGAACCCAGAACGCAATTATTTTTGTGGAATGCATCTACAAGGTAAAGCTAAAATCTTTTCTCATGAATAAGACTGAACTACAGGTTTACCTGATCATCTTTCTCCATACCTATTCCCTTTCCAGTTGAGACATCCAACTCACTGTAAATTGCAACATTAACAGTGATACTACCTACCTACTTCCAAGCTTGTACCATGGCCACTATTTATTCGTGTACAGTTCAGTTACTTTGCATACGCCCTGCCAAGTCTCCACTGATCCTACTTTGAGAAACACTGTGCTAAAATAACAAAACATATTCGACCATCTCAGAAAAGTCGAATAAATCAGAAATTAAATTATGTTTATTGCTGTGATGATTTAAATGTGTTGTGAGGCTTAGTTAAAGTTAAGAGGACAAATTAAAGGAGCTGTTGAGATTGTCTAAAAATTTCTAGTTTGTTGTGAGGTGCTGTTTTATTTCATCCTGAAATTAACTCATGTGGCTCGTTAGCCATAATGGTCTTTTAGGTGAGTGTTTTATAAATCGGAAACAACTAACTGATTAATTTACAGAGGAGACAAATTCTGCAGACATTTAAGAACAGACCGAATGAAAGATATCGAGGAGGAAAAGAATATTAGATGATAGACATTTGAAATTGAAGTTTCTAATGCTGGAATGACTTAGCGGGATGACCAGTTTATATAACGAAAAGGGAAAATAGATTCATATTTGACCCTTCAGCCGAGATCTTTCAAATGCTTTGTATGCTACTGGAAAGAAGAATTAAATGTGGTTAAATGAGACAAAGAGCAAATTAAAATTGAAGATTAGGACAATTATGAAATAAGTAGGTTAGTGCTGCTGAAGACAGAGTGGAGAACTTGTATGTAGCTGCACAGGGTAAAGAGAGTGGATTGCAGGAAAGATAGCAATGATTAATGTGGTGTTGTATATTCCAGACAGTTATCTCAAGCAAGGCTGGATTGGGAATAGTCTGGGTAGACTTTAAGTTGGAAAACGTATGGGTTTTCAGCAAAAGTTATAGATCTGAAAGTTGAAGCAAATTGTCATCAGGTCTGAAGAGGTGGTACTCTGCCTGCTGAGTGTTTTCTTCATCTAAGACCGTATTAAAGGTGAAGGTAAAGGGATACCAGCTATTTTACTTCCCTCACCAAAGGTAGTTCTGTTATTTATTGCTAGTTAGTGGACAGCTTCCCGTTCAAATGAAGTATTTTCTTTTACATTATTTTACTCTATTTGCCTTTGAGCTTTTGCTGAAATGATTTGAAAAGCATCAGATATATAAGGATAAGCACACAGGCATATTTTTGATGTAAAAACTAAACAAAATGATTAAAATGCTGGAATTTTATGGGATTTTATGAGATCTCACGCCCTCATCTGCACCTGCATGACTACTTTCAGCAATTGATACTCAGGGACATCCAGGTCTCATTGTACCTTCGCACTTTCCCAATCAATCACCATTCAGATAACAATCAGCCTTCCTGATTTTGCTACCAAAGTGGTTAATCTCACATTTATCCACATTGTACTTCATCTGCCATGCATTTGCCCCCTCACTCAACTTGCCCAAGTCATACTGAAGCATTTTCCTCACAGTTCATTCACCCACTGTCTACTAGTGTGACCATTACGAATGGAGACCCTTCTCTGAGCCATGGAAAATTTCCATCTCCCAAGCTCAGGAAGCCCAATTTACCTAAAAGTCTTGCTACATGGCAGCAGTCCCTATCAACAGAGGTGGAAAGAATGGGTAGTATGAATGCTAGCTTTTCTATTACTGTCAAAATGACATGGTGGCAGAAAGACATTGCCATAACCCTGCTATGCCTTCCTCTGCCACTTTTCTGGCATTCTCACCATTTAGCCCATGGCCGAAAGGCTGGTAATTTTAGGCCAGTGTTGACATTCCAAATAATGATCTTTCATTCTGATGAATGGTGATCAACCTGAAATGTTGATGTGAATTTTTAGTCCACATAGAGATGACCCCAAGCTTGGTACATGATGTAATGGCAGTACCAACTGCCCTTGGTCATTTTACTGGAAATGCGAATAAGAGGATATCAAGATTACTCACCCATAAATGTCAAATTGTTAATTAAGCATGTTTAAGACCTATTTTCAGAGGCTGACATTTTGGGAAGATAGGAAGCTGGGTGGACAATAGACAATGGACTAACCCTCCAGGGAGTAGCAGCTGACTCCCTCCCCACTTACCTAGCTGACCTTTGAAGAGGTTCTCCAGTTGCTGTTGGTCCTCCAGCTTTGAAAGCCCTTCCTTCGTCCTTAATCGTATGTCGAGTCCATAGGCTAATCACTAGTCAGCCATTTTGAAGAAAATTGCAGCTGGGTTCCCAGAAGGAAAAACCAGTAAAACCAGCAAAAGATGATAACTAGTCCAACTCATCTTGTACACCTCAAAATGGAGCTTCAGTATGACTACTACATTCATTCCAAGCGTTAGGGTTTATATAAAATGGCTTTTTCCTCTGTTGACTGTTGCCCGCAAGTGATGGCTTCTGGTCTCCATTTCGCTTTGAATTTGGGGTTCTGATGTGTGGAAAATCCTGCTGGTTAACTCTGTTTATAACTTATAAATCAGGCTTCAATGTGTTTCTTCAAAATGCAGAACACCAGACGTGAGATAATCTATAGCAGATCGTCATGTAATGTACTTGGCTTTGCCTATGGTTTGAACTAATGTCTAACTTAGAGATTGTTCCAGATTTTCACCAAATTGGAGACAACTTGAGAACCTTTAAAAATGGTGGGTGAAACTAAATTCTAAGATTTCTAACCCATTCCTGTTTTTAGGAGACATGATATAAATCTGTGGATAGTCAGCCCATATGCAGCACACCTACCATTGGGGATGTAGTGATCTTGTGTTATGGTCTGAAGTGATTTAAATAACAAAGCCCCCTGAGAGTGAAATAATTTTTTTTCAGCAGCTGTCAGTTAGAGAAAACAAATCATACACCATACTCTAATGATCCCTGCCTGCCTCTATCTGCTTCAATCTGGTTGGACAGGAATGGCAGTTTAAAAAAAAATTCTAATGCGGTCCTCCCATTAAAGTTGGCAGGTTCATTGCCTCCTCAGCAATTTTCACCCACTGGCAGGCAACACCCCAACCTCACCTCCCCTTCCTTATTCATCTGTCAGTTGTATTTATCCCTCAGTAGTAATGATAATTAAACTCTCAGCATAATTATATAGTGAAACTCACAGTAACTTTTATAACTTGCATGCAATTATATGTGGAAATACAGGAGTCACTGGCAATGATTTCACAATTTTCCATAGGTGCACTGTTGAAGTCCACATAGTTGGAAATGTTTAGAAATCATTGGGATTGATGTAAACTTCCACTTTTTGCAATTTTCTTGTTTCTGCTAAAATTCTCTTTAAAAAGTTAAGCCTCAGTGAATGACGAGTTCCTGGAAATTTAATACCATACTGAGTTATAATTATTGCTGAACAACCTCTCTTACCATGACAAACTCATTTTATACTTTTAGGATGTCAGATTCATCTCAATAATTAAAATTTCATAGGATTCTAAAATAATCATTAAACTCAAAATAAAATGTTTCTGATTTCAGCTTCTATTTCCCATGTATACATTCCAATATTTTGGCTTTCTGTAAAATTATAAAAAATAAAAGAAAAACCTGCTTGTTATTTCCTGGCTTTCTGCCTGTGCGAATTTCTCAGTGTAATTGGCGGCTTAGACTGCTTGACAATAATACTGCTGTTGGGTGCCAGAGATTCTCAAGAGTGAACATCAGAATGAAATTAACATCAGGAAAGTTGAAACCTGTGCCTCAAAGCTCACTAGCTCTTTGTGGACAGTCTTCTTTCAGGTCAGTGGCAAGTACCATCACTTTGTCACTAAACACAAAATCCAGACCTATGTTGTGGAATTCTAAAGATAGATGATATGTAATGAGAGCATAATTTCTTTTTAGCACATGAATGTTTGAGATGAATATTCAAAATGTGACAGTGATATATTTTCTTCAATATGCTAGGACTGGTATGATGATGGAGCTCCTCCTGTCTTCTGGTTATCTGGATTTTTCTTTACTCAAGCGTTTCTGACAGGGGGCCAGCAAAATTATGCTAGAAAATACACCATTCCCATTGACTTGCTTACGTTTGACTATGAAGTACTGGAGGACATGAATTATCTATTTCCCCCAGAAGATGGTAAGAAAACACGTCTTTAACACTTAACAGTACTATAATGTGATTTTGTAGTGGTTGATATTGAGTAAAATGGCATGCTACCAAACAGTGTTAAACATGAGCTCCATTCAAAAGTGGGACACTTAAGAGTTTATTTATGATCTTCCCCACATTGTATAATTGCACAAAAAAAATTATGATGTGTAAGGAAATACAGAATATTAAGGAGTTTGTTAAATCAACTCTAATTATGATAATTAAGTTTGTTAATTCACTTTTACTCCTTTTGACACGTTTATGCACTGCTCCAATTTAAAGACAGCCTCTTTAGTGAGACATATTCTGCAGAAAACCCAGACTTAATTCATGCTTAAAGCATTTTAGGCCACTTAATATGTCAATTTTACTGTTGGGCCCAAAATGCTTTGCAATGCAGTGAATTGGAATAGTGTGAGTAGTGTTGGTATGCTAAGACTCTAAAGAGCAGTTAGCTACCTCCCAACAGAGGAGAACTGGCAGAAAATGGGATTTGAATCCTCCCCAAAAAGTTTACTTGACAGTTGTTTGAGAGCGTGATGCCTGCCTCACTTAAGAAATATATTGTTCAAAGATACTACCAGTAGGAGAGAACTGAAAGGAGGCAAAATGCCTTCAATATTTCATATCAGTTTGTACATTTAACGCTGCCCTTAGAAAATTCTAAATACAGCATAACATAACCATAGTGTTCCAGTACTGAATGGCTGAATAAATCATGATGACAATTAATGTAGTGATTTCATTGATTTAGAATTTACTTAACTGGTATGGCATCTTTATGTGGTGCAACTTCATCTGCATTTAAAATTTCATAGAAATTATTCAAAAATTGGAACACATTCTTGCTAAAGATTCCAGAACAAAATATGGATAGAATTTAATCTGAGAGGAACCCTAGTTGTTACTATACCCAAAAATAAACTCAGTCATTTTTGAATAACAATTATTCTTTCAAACTCAGTATACACTACCCACATGTATTCAGACAAGAGTAGTTACACTTTGCAGATTATTGTTACATCCTGATACTAAAATATTGCACTTTATAAAGCATTAAAACTACTGTTCATAGTTTTACTTATTTTGATCAAATACAATAACAAAAATGTTTGTGTGCTCTGGTGGGTCATTGCATTTAGCATTATCATGTCACATTACATGAAAATTCCATTTTTAAGAGGCTTGTTGAAGATGCCTTACTAGGTAGTCATTCAACAAATTGTATCACATCTGGAATACAACTATTAGTTACATGACAACAAAAAATTAAAATCTACTTATGCTCAGAATATTTTTAGTTGAAAAACCCCAATGGTGTCTTATGTCTTTTCAAAACTGAGCAACAAGTAAGCTTGTTTAATTTTCCTACTCCAAATGGGCGGCACGGTGGCACAGTGGTTAGCACTGCTGCCTCGCAGCCCGGGTTCAATTCCCGACTCAGGCGACTGACTGTGTGGAGTTTGCACGTTCTCCCCGTGTCTGCGTGGGTTTCCTCCGGGTGCTCCGGTTTCCTCCCACAGTCCAAAGATGTGCAGGTCAGGTGAATTGGCCATGCTAAATTGCCTGTAGTGTTAGGTAAAGGGTAAATGTAGGGGTATGGGTGGGTTGCGCTTCGGCGGGTCGGTGTGGACTTGTTGGGCCGAAGGGCCTGTTTCCATACTGTAATGTAATGTAATCTAATCTAATCTAATCAAATCATTAAACTGGCAATGAAGCAACAAATTAACTGCTGGCAGCTTGCCATCAACAACATATTAAGGACCCCAGAAAAGAATCAATGGTGGATTGAAAATGACCACCGCTTTCTGTACTTGTATATTCTTACCTTCCCCAAGAAATTGTTTGATTTCAGCCAGCTTGTTACTGTTCTCATATGCAAGATTGCTTTGATTTAAGACCCTTGCCCGTGATCTCAGTAAATTGGCCTTTGAGGCCAAGGTTCCATCTGCTGCTTCATGAGTAAGGCATTTTTGATCAACATGTATCGAAAGCAGAGGTTGACAGTAGCACATGGTGACTGGTGGAGCCTTAGTGCTGCATCAGATCATTGCTCTCTACAGAATTAATTGGGACAGGTAGGTTTAAAAAATTCCAATATCATAAAGCAGGTTGAACATCACACAGGGTTTACATGCAACATGCTGACCTTTAAATTGTGTGGGATAATCCTGTTTAAGAAATCTGCTTTACCCTGTGCTTTCTCACTCCTGACTTATACAGCGGGTTTAATATCTATATGAAATGACTTCTCCTTTGCAAAGGGACTAAACTGGCTTTGTGCACCTTATACATTTCAGAAAGAACAGCAAAGCATTACTGCAGTAGCTGGCAACATTTTAAACCATTTCACATATATTTAATCTGTAGTTATGCAAATATATTCAACAGCCACTTTGCATCAAGTAAGTTTCCATAAGTAGCAACAGGATGAATGACCATTTAAACTATTTTCTTTAATGATGAAGAGACCCCAGGAGAACTCCCTTCTGTAATAATTAATATTCTCAACCTGATAGGCCCACAGATCAACATCTTCACTAAAGGAAATACAGCTAACAGTGCAGTTTCTTTGTATTACCTTTGTGTAACATTCTAGAGTCATAATCACATATTCTGGAAAGGAATTTGCAATTTCAATGATATTACATATGAATCCAAATGGAATTATTTTTACAATATTAATAATCGAATTGTAATCATATAGAGTCATAGAGATGTATAGCACAAAAACAAACCCTTCAGTCCAACCTGTCCATGCCGACCAGATATCCCAACCTAATCTAGTCCCACCTGCCAGCACCTGGCCCATATCCCTCCAAATCCTTCCTATTCATAGACCCAATCCAGATGCCTTTTAAATGTTGCAATTGTACGAGTCTCCACCACATCCTGTGGCAGCCCATTCCACACGCACAACACCCTGTGCATGAAAATGTTGCCCCTTAGGTCCCTTTTGTATCTTTCCCCTCTACCCTAAACCTATGCCCTCCAGTTCTGGACTCTCCACCGCAGGGAAAATATCTTGTCTATTTACCCTATCCATACCTCTCATGATTTTATAAACTCTATAAGGTCACCCCTCAGCCTCCGACACTCCAGGGAAAACAGCCCTAGCCTATTCAACCTCTCCCGAGAGCTCAAATCCTCCAATTCTGGCAACATCCCTGTAAATCCTTTCTGAATCCTTTCAAGTTTCACAACATCCTTACAATGGGAAGACCAGAATTGCACGCAATATTCCAGCAGTGGCCTAACCAATGTCCTGTCCAACCACAACATCACCTCCCAACTCCTGTACTCAATACTCTGACCAATGAAGGAAAGCATACCACACACCTTCTTCACTATCCTATCTACCTGTGACTCTACTTTTAAGGAGCTATGAACCTGCACTCCAAGGCCTCTTTGTTCAGAACATTGCCTAGGACCTTACCATTAAGTGTATAAGTCCTGCTAAGATTTGCTTTCCCAAAGTGCAGCACCTCGCATTTATCTAAATTAAACTCTATCTGCCACTCCTCAGCCCATTGACTCATCTGATCAAGATCTCGTTGTAATCCGAGGTAACCTTCTTCATTATCCACTACACCTCCAATTTTGGTGTCATCTGCAAACTTGCTAACCATATATCTTATGCTCACATCCAAGTCATTTATGTAAATGATGAAAAGTAGTGGACCCAGAATCGATCCTTGTGGCACTCCACTGGTCACAGGCCTCCAGTCTGCAAAACCACCCTCCACCACCACCCTTTGTCTTCTACCTTTGAGCTAGTTTTGTAGCCAAATGGCTAGATACCCTGTATTCCATGAGATCTAACCTTGCTAACCAATCTCCCATGGGGAACCTTATCAAACGCCTTACTGAAGTCCATATAGATCACAGCTACTGCTCTGCCCTCATCAATCTTCTTTGTTTCTTCTTCAAAAAACTCAATCAAGTTTGTGAGACATGATTTCCCACGTACAAAGCAATGTTGACTATCCCTAATCAGTCCTTGCCCTTCCAAATACATGTACATCCTGTCCCTCAGGATTCCCTCCAACAACTTGCCCACCACTGACATCAGGCTCACTGGCCTATAGTTCCCTGGTTTGTTTTTGCCACCTTTCTCAAATAGTGGCACCACATTAGCCAACCTCCAGTCTTCCGACACCTCACCTGTGACTATTGATGAGACAAATATCTCAGCAAGGGGCTCAACAATCACTTCCTGACATCAGGCTCACTGGTCTATAGTTCCCTGGTTTGTTCTTGCCACCTTTCTCACATTAGCCAACCTCCAGTCTTCCGACACCTCACCTGTGACTATTGATGAGACAAATATCTCAGCAAGGGGCTCAACAATCACTTCTCTAGCTTCCCACAGAGTTCTAGGGTACACCTGATCAGATCCTGGGAATTTATCCGCTTTTATGAGTTTTAAGACATCATGTACTTCTTCCTCTTTAATATGGACATTTTTCAAGATGTCACCATCTAGTTCCCTACATTCTATGTCTTCCATGTCCTTTTCCACAGTGAACACTGATGCAAAATACTCATTTAGTATCTCCCCCATCTCCTGTGACTCCACACAAAGGCCATCTTGCTAATCTTTGAGGGCCCCTATTCTCTCCCTAGTTACCCTTTTGTCCTTAGAGTATTTATAAAAATCCTTTGGATTCTCCTTAACCTTATTTGCCAAAGCTAGCTCATGTCCCCTTTTTGCGCTCTTGATTTCCCTCTTAAGTATACCCCTACTGCCTTTACACTCTTCTAAGGATTCACTTGATCTATCCTGTCTACACCTGACATATGCTTCCTTCTTTTTCTTAACCAAACCATCAATTTCTTTAGTCACCCAGTCTTTCCTTTCACCGTAACAGGAATATACTCATTTCTGAAGGCTTCCCATTTTCCAGCCATCCGTTTACCTGCAAACATCTACCCCCAATCAGCTTTTGAAAGCACTTGCCAATACCATCAAAATTGGCCTTTCTCCAATTTAGAACTTTTAGATCTGGTCTATCTTTTTTCCATCACTACTTTAAAACTAATACAATTATGGTCGCTGGCCCCAAAGTGCTCCCCATCTCAGTCACCTGCCCTACCTTATTTCCCAAGAGTAGGTCAAGTTTTTGCACCTTCTCTAGTAGGTACATCCACATACTGAATCAGAAAAATGTCTTGTACGCACTTTACAAATTCCTCTCCATCTAAACCCTTAACACTATGGCAGTCCCAGTCTATGTTTGGAAAGTTAAAACCCCCTACCATAACCACCCTATTATTCTTACAGATGTATTTCCGGGAATATCCTCCCTAACTACAGCAGTAATACTATCCCTTATCAAAAATGCCACTCACCCTCCTCTCTTGCCTCCCTTTCTGTCCTTCCTGTAGCATTTGTATCCTGGAACATTAAGCTGCCAGTCCTGTCCATCCCTGAGCCATATTTCTGTAATTGCTAATAATATCCCAGTCCCATGTTCCTAACCATGCCCTGAGTTCATCTGCCTTCCCTGTTAGGCCCCTTGCATTGAAATAAACACAATTTAATTTATTAGTCCTTCCTTGTTCTCTGCTTTGTCCCTGTTTGCCCTGAGTAGCTTGTTTCTGTTCTCAACTGTACCAGTCTCAGATTGATCTCTTTCCTCACTATCTCCCTGGGTCCCACCTCTACCTGACCCCACCCCCCCCTCCCGCGACTCCCCCCACCTTACTAGTTTAAATCCTTCCGAGCAGCTCTAGCAAATCTCCCTGCCAGTATATTAGACCCCTTCCAATTCAGGTGCAATCCATCCTTCTTGTACAAGTCACTCCGACCCCAGAAGACATTCCAATGATCCAAAAATGTGAATCTTTCTCCCATACACCAGCATGCATTCATCTACTCTACCTTTTTATTCCTACTCTCACTAGCTAGTAGCATTAGAAGTATTCTAGATATTTATGGTCCATTTATGATGGGTATTATGGCAGGTGGATTGGATGACAGGTGGGTGAGGTGGTAGGTGGCATGGACATGGCCAGAGGTGGGTAGAGTACCTGGTGGTGGTGTGGTGACAGTTGTTTCTGAGAGTAGCTGGGTACTTGAGGAAGTGGTCACTTGGCTGATAAGTCAGGACAGTGAACTGGGTGTTCAGGGGGTGCATGGGGAGAAGTTAGTCAGATAGTTAAGAAGGGTGGGTCAGGCGATAGTGAAGAGTCGGTGGTGTCAATGAACATTGTAACAATGAATTGGAAGAGCAACAAAATGCTTGACTAACTCAATTCATTGTCAGATTCCTTAGCTGAATGTCTCATGAGTGCAATTGGGTCAAATTTTCAAGGACATTTTCTACAAGGGCAAACAAATAAAAGACAAGAAGACCTGAAAGGAAATAAATATCATGTATTTATGTAGTATCTTTCATCACCTCAAGATATTCCAAAATACTTTTCAAATCCTCCTGCTGCAAATTCACCTGCAAGCCACATACCTTGGAACTATAGCAGAAAGAACAAAGAAAATTTACAGCCCAGGAACAGGCCCTTCGGCCCTCTAAGCCTGAGCCGATCCAAATCTACTCTCTAAACCTGTTGCCCAATTCCTAAGCATCTGTATTCCTCTGCTTCCCACCTACTCATGCATCTGTCCAGACACATTCTAAGTGAATCTACCATGCCTGCCTCTACCACCTCTGCTGGCAACGCATTCCAGACACCCACCACCCTCTGTGTGAAGTACTTGCCACATGTATCCCCCTTAAACTTTTCACCTCTCACGTTGAAAGTGTGACCTCTCATTACTGAATCCTTCACCCTTGGAAAAAGCTTAACTTCTATCTACGCTGTCTATACCCTTCATGATTTTGTAAACCTCAATCAGGTCCACTCTCAATCTCTGTTTTTCTAATGAAAACAAACCTAACCTACTCAATCTCTCTTCATAGCTAGCACCTTCCATACCAATCAACATCCTCGTAAACCTTCTCTGCACCCTCTCCAAAGTGTCCACATCCTTTTGGTAATGTGGCGACCAGAACTGTACATAGTATTCTAAATGTGGCTGAACCAATGTCTTGTACAATTTTAACATGACTTGCCAGCTCTTAAACTCAATACCCTGTCCAATGAAGGCAAGCATACTAAATGGCTTCTTGACCAGTCTATCCATCTGTGCAGCAATCTTCAGGGTACAATGGACTAGTGCTCCCAGATCTCTCTGCGCATCAACTTTTCCCAAGGCTCTTCTGTTCATTGTATAATTAGCTCGAGAATTAGATTTGTCTAAATGCATCACCTCACATTTGTATGGATTGAAATCCATCTGCCACTTTTCCACCCAACTCTCCAGTCTATCGATATCCTCCTGTATTCTTTGACAGTCCCTTATGCTTTCTGCTCCTCTACCAATCTTCGTGTCATCTGCAAACTTGCTGATCATACCAGCAGTGCCCTCTTCCAGATCATTTATATATCACAAACAACAGTGGCCCCAATACTGACCCCTGTGGAACACCACTGGTCACCTTTCTCCATTTTGAGAAACTCCCTTCAACTACTCAATCAGTTCTTTATCCACCTAGCTAGAACACCCTGCACACCATGTGACTTCACTTTTTCTATTAGTTTACCATGGGGAACCTTATCAAATGCCTTACTAAAGTCCATGTATATGACATCAACAGCCCTTCCTTCATCTATCAACTTGGTCACTTCCTATTTCCTCTCTCGCCTCCCTCAGCAACCTGGGATATATCCCATCCGGTCCTGGGGATTTGTCCACCTTAATAACCTCTAGTCTACCCAACACATATTCCCTACTTATGCCAACGTGATCCAGACTAATCAAACTTCTATCTCTAATCTCAACATTCATCATGTTCCTCTCCTCAGGGAACACTGATGCAAAGTAATCGTTGAGAATCTCACCCGTTCGACACACAGCCTTCCTTCATTATCCTTTAGTGGATCAATCCTTTCTCTAGTTACCCGCTTGCTTCTTATATAAGAATAAAATGCTTGGCGATTCTCCTTAATTCTGCTTGCTAAAGCTATTTCATGACCCCTTTTAGCCCGCTTGATTCCTCATTTAAGACTGGTTCTACTCTTCCGATGTTCGTCCAGGGCCCATTTTCTTCTTAGCTGCCTGGACCTTATGTATGCTTCCCTTTTCCTCTTGGCTAGTCGTACGCTGCTCCTTGGATGCTGCCTGAACTGCTGTGCTCTTCCAACACCACTAATCCAGAATCTGGTTTCCAGCATCTGCAGTCATTGTTTTTACCTCGTACAATTTCTCCTGTCATCCCCGGTTCACGAATCTTGCCTTTCCTATCCTTTGCCTTCAACGGGACATGCCTATCCTGCACTATCTTCAACCTATCTTTGAAAGCCTCCCACATATCAAATATGAACTTCCTTCAAATAGCTGTGTCCAATCCACATTTCCCAGCTCCTGCCTAATTTTGATATAATTGACCTTGGCCCAGTTTAGTACTCTTCCCTGAGGACCACTCTCATCTTTGTCTATGAGTATTCTAAAACTTACAGAATTGTGGTCACTGTTTCCAAAGAAATCCCCCACCGCAACTTCTACCACCTGTCCTGACTCATTTCCCAATACCAGGTCCAATATGGCCCCTTCCATCGTCGGACTATTGACATACTGCTCTAGAAATCTCTCCTGACTTCTTCTTATAAATTCTACCCCATCCAGACTTCTGATGCTAAGTGTATCCCAGTCAATGTTGGGAAAATTAAAATTTCCCATCACCACTAGCCTATTGCCTCTATATCTTTCCATAATCTGTTTACCTGTTTGTTTTTCTACCTCACACTCACTGTTGGGAGGTCTGTAATACAGCCCCAACAATGTAACTGCAGGCAGCACTATAGTTTAAATGTCATTGCACCAAAATCCTGGAACCCACTTCCGAACAGCACTGTGATTTTACCTTCCTCCCATTGATTGCAGTAGTTTAACAAAACAGTTCACCACCACCTTCTCCAGGGCAATTACAAATGGGCAGTAAGTTTGGTCCTAGCCAGGGCCGGCTGTGGCCCATGAACACAGGTATGAAAACGTTTCCAGTCAGTGAGGCCTTTGAAATGTAGTTGATGATATAGAATGCAGAAGCCAGTTTATGTACAGCAAGTTACCACAACCTTTCATAGAATCTGTAATATCCACCAGAGAGTAACTGATTTGTTGATTTAAAGTATATCCTAAAAAAGAGGCCCCTCTGTTACTCCAGCACACCCTCAGTACTGCATAGGCGGGTCAGCCTCACATCTGCAGCAGAACCGTAACTCTCAACCTTGTATGAAAGGTGAGAATTCTGATACTGAGCATAGCTAACACCCAGATTACACTGTCTAGTTATTTGAAAATTACATTATCTGAAGAATGTCACACGTCATCTCTGAGGTCAATCTTTGCATCTGTTGTTTCTATATAAAATAACCTAACACTGCCTCTAATAGCACTGAACATGAGCTGAAAATTCATGTGTGCTTTAAGAATTTTAACTTCACTTATTTGAATTATCACCATGAGGAGTTGGTCATTTGTGAATTCTTTACTTTTTGGCTTGCAATTATAATTACAACTCCAGAAGAGGCACATCCAGTTTGAGCCTTGAACCTCATTTAACAGGAAAGCCTTGCAGGCAAATTGAATGTGAATTTCAGGCAGATGCATCATTTGTCACTTAAGGTGAAGCTATTGGGAGGGTTTGAATGAGTGCTGGCAATGGTCCTCTGCACTGTTACAAAGCTGGGTTGGGTTACGCATACTGATATGTACTTTTAAACAACTTACAATTTTGGTTGTGACCTTCTGCAGTCCTTTTAAGAATTACTGCTTAGGTCTTATATGGCAGTCTTCTTTACTTAAACAAAGCCCATTCAGTGGAATTTCAGATGGACCTGTACAAAAAGTCCATTGTTTGCATTTTTAGACAATCGAATGCCTTTTTCAGATGTGGAGCTTGGATGTTTTTTGCCTGTTTCAACAAAATAGTGAGCAGCACAGTTCCGGCATGGAATGTGCTCATGCATGCCTCCCATCATATTGGATGCTCAGATTCCATTCTACCTTGTACAATTGTCAGTGTCAATACATTTCTAGCTTTTATGTCTCTTTCCAGTAGCTTATGATCGGTTTTGCGGATGCATATTATGCAAAATCCCGAGAACTGCATAACATTTATTTTCAGCATGGACATGCCAAACTGACAACAATCACAGTATAAATAGAATAGACAATGAGACTCTTCTCCATTATAAATCATCAGGTGATGTGCACAGGCTAATGTCATCCATTCTTTAATTCATACATTTAGGGTGTAGATAGTTAACAGCATCAGCATCAGCAAACACCCACCACTCTCTATAGCCACAACATAATCTCTCAATAGCGGATGGATTTAAAACAATAAAAGAATGAATGACACTAAACTCTTAATTTCAGATTATTATTGAATTCAAATTCTCGTGTCTGCTATGGTGCAATTCAAACCCAAGTCTCTGGATTAATTATCTCATGATAATAACACTAGGCCATCACCTCCCCTCCCCATCAACTGCCTTCTGAAATAGCCCAGCAAGCCACTTAGTTGTAACAATCACTAGAAAGTCTCAACAAAAGAAACTAAACAATGTCTGTCTAAACATTTAATTCAGTGAGTATGACTATGTCCGAAACATCACCATCACTGTCCTTGGATAAATCTTGTACCACCGACAGGACAGACCCAATAGAGTTGGCAGCACAGTGGTATATATAGTGGTATCAGAATTGATTCTGGAGTCATGATGTCTCATGGCACAACGTATGCATGGCCAAGGAATCCTCTGGCTGGTTACCACGTACCACTCTCCCTTGGTTGTTGAATAGTGCTCATCTATATTGAACAACACTTGGAGGAAGCATTGAGGGTGGCAAAGATGCAGAATATACTCTGCATGGTAGTCTTGGTGGCCACAGCCAAGAGTGCTCAGCAGCAGCACTACTTATCAAAACTGGTCGAGTCTGAAAGGGCTCAGCAGGCCTCCCAAAAAACAATGTGTCAACCTGGTGAAGTTGCCAAAAAGGAGTACTTGCATGCCAAACAGCATAAGCAGCATACGATATACAGAGCTAAGCAATTCCACAATCAATGGGTCTGGTCTAAATTCTGCAGTCGTGATGGTGGTGGACAATTAAACAACTCACTGGAGGAGGAGGCTGCACAAATGTTTCCGTCCTCAATGATGGGGGAATCCCACTACATGAATACAAAGATAAAGTTGAAGCATTCGCCACAATCTTCAGCCAAAAGTGCTAAGTGGATCTATCTGAACCACCTCCAGAAGTCTTCAGTGTCATAGATTCATGTATTTACCCAATTCATTTCACTCCATGTGATATCAAGAAACAGTTGAAAGCACTGGATACTGCAAAAGCTATGAGCCCAAACAATATTCCACCAATTGTTCTGATGATGTGATCCAGAACCTGCCGCTCCCCTAGTCACGTTCTTCCGGTGCATTTACAACAAATGGCATCACCCAACAATGTGTAAAATTGTCCAGATAAGTCATGTACACAAAAAGCAGGACAAATCCAACCTGGTCAATTACAACTCTCAGCTTTCAGCTATCAAACATTAGTAAAGTCATGGAAGGTGTTATCAAGAGAGCTACTTACTCAGCAATAACCTGCTCAGTGACACTCCCATTTCGGCTCTGCCGGAGCCATTCAGCTCCTGACTTCATTACAGCTTGAGTTCAATCAAGAACAAAATAGCTGAATTCCAGAGGTGAGGTGAGAGTAACTGTCCTTAACAACAAGGTTGCATTTGACTGAGGCCACCTTAAGGAGTCCTAGCAAAACTGAAGTCAATTGGAATGAAGGCAAAAACTTTCTGCTGGTTGGACTCACACTTGGCACATCGGAAGATGGTTGCGGTTGTTGGAGGTAGTCATCTCAGCTCCCAGACATCTCTGCAGGAGTTCCTCAGGGTAGAGTCCTAGGGCCAAACATCTTCAGTTGCTTCACCAGTGATCTTTCCTCCATCTTAAGGACAGAAGTGGGGGTATTTGCTGATGATTGATTGCAGCAAGTGTTGCTTCAGGTCCTGAGTAGCAGACTGACTTTGTTGCTGATATTGTACCACAGCACTGGCATTGTCATCACTAGGTGTTTATTGCAAGTGAATGCTGTCTTTTCCTGTGTGCCCTTGTACCACTTGGAAAGACCACATATTTTTATTTTCCTGTATTTTTTAATTTTGGACTGAAATAGGAAAAGAACACTCTTAGAACCATAGATTGCTGCCTCAGGTCTCAATTCCTGTTTGTGCCAGTTCCTCATTGCCCTAAAATCCCCACTGTTTTACCAATCTGTCTACCTCCTCTTTAAATGCTCACCTTGAGATTCTCCACTGGGCAGAGAATTCTAGATATTTATCGTTCTTTGGGAGAAGAAATCTCTTTGCATCTCACTTTATAAAGTTACAAATAAATGGATTCTAGCTACAAGTAAATGCCTTGAAGAAGTTTTCCTCCTCTCTCTACAAGAATTTCAGGGAGTCCCTCTCCCACTGCAACTCCCAGGTCATTTCCTCTGCCCTGAAGCTCTTCAAACATGTCCTGAAACAAACTCGCTACCACAGCCACATTTGCTTCTTCAGTGCCTCCGTAACCACCTCATCCCACATAGTCTCCGGACCACCTTTAAACCAGCAGAGTTCGGACCCGAACAGGACAAACAGTACAGACTACAGATTCAAAAACACCAGCAACAGTTCTCCTTCAAGATCCTCTGTTCCACGCTCGCAGCAATGCGCCTCTCTACAGTCAGCCCTGCCTCAGCTGAGGGCCACACTCTCTCAGAATTGCAAAGGACCCACTCTGTACTACATCCTCAGGAGAATTCATACTCTCAACAAACAGTATTTCAACTCCATCTCAAACATCAAAAACTGTGACAACAAACTTTTATCTACCCATCTCCATAACCAGCGCTCCTCAAACATTCCAGAAGATTCCCCCGGCCTCTGGAACTGCTCGGACGCCATTAGCGGCTGGTGCAGCTGCCACCCCCACGCTGATTGATGATGTCACTTCCGCCCCCAACATGACCACTCCCACAACCACTTCTGTCCCTCACAATTCCTCATGCATCACATGTGACATCACTTCCACCCCTCACATCATCGCTGATGTCACAACCTCAGTGACTTCCGCCACCCCTACTGCCGTGTCTGCCACCACTTCCGCCCCCACCGTCATTCACCTGCATT
>NC_057716.1:4850990-4898931 GCF_004010195.1 Chiloscyllium plagiosum | reverse complement strand
TTATCTCTCCATGCTTCAGGCTCTCTGCCTTTATTCTTGATGAAGGGCTTTTGCCCAAAACGTCAATTTTACTGCTCCTCGGATGCTTCCTGAACTGCTGTGCTCTTCCAGCACCACTAATCCAGAATCTGGTTTCCAGCATCTGCAGTCATTGTTTTTACCTATGAACTGTCAACTATTTACTAGCTAAAAGTCTAACCCAACATTTTACAACTCCAAGGAGAAAGTGAGGACTGCAGATGCTGGAGATCAGAGCTGAAAAATGTGTTGCTGGAAAAACACAGCAGGTCAGGCCGCATCCAAGGAGCAGGAGAATCGACATTTTGGGCATAAGCCCTTCTTCAGGAATGAATTTTACAACTAACTCCTTCTGGTGTCAGCCCATCTGTAACCAAACTCCCTCACTGCTTGAACAAAACAGGGTTGACACCACTTACAATACCAGTTTGTTTCTGACAGAAATACCTTTCTGGCTTCTCTGCTTCCTAAGTCATCATCCTGTAACTTCATCTGCCACACTGCATCTATCCCCAAATTAATCACCATTTTAAAAGGTCTGGAGAAATCAGGGACAG
Source organism: Chiloscyllium plagiosum (assembly GCF_004010195.1). Lineage (NCBI taxonomy): Eukaryota > Metazoa > Chordata > Chondrichthyes > Orectolobiformes > Hemiscylliidae > Chiloscyllium > Chiloscyllium plagiosum. The sequence goes on along the minus strand of NC_057716.1, from coordinate 4,898,356 downwards.
CTCATTTAGTTATTAAAATTTCCTTCTGCTTCTCCAATGCTGCCTGGTTGTACCACTTTTGCTTTTTCTTTAATAAATGTGTGAAAGGTACAGATATTGTGCTGAAGTTAAGCACACATTTTAGTTAAAACCTACACATTCCTAAAAGTTTTGATTCATAAGCCTTTGCATTGTAGCTAGGTGATTGTGACATTATCCAACATTGTTATAACCCAAGTGGTGTGAAAAAAGCAGATATTTCTTTAGCTCTTGACATAAACTCACCAGCGCTCCTTCAATAGATCCATCATAGAAAGAAATGAAGCACTACCAACCCTATCAATTTAGTCTTCCAACCATGAATCTTTTTACTGCATTTGCCTTTCTATACAGAGTCTAGATGATCCATTAAGATTAGAAACTAACTCTACCAGTGTCCTTCTGCTGCTTTGATTAGGTTCAATCACGTGATTTTCCAGCATGTTTTGACTCTCTTTCCACTTGAGATTGACTTTCTAGGCTTAACCAATAAGCATGCTGTTTTATCAATCTTTGCTCTCCCAATGCAGTACACCTCGGTTATCTCCAGAGATTACCTTATATTTTTTAAAGACCCTCCCATTATCCTTCTTGCTAATATGGGAAAACAGTGTCCAACAGTCCCAGTATTTGTGTTGGCTAATTGAATAAGAGGAGGTTCTTTTGAGAACTGTCTACCTCAGTCTCATAGTCTCTGTCAAGTTCCTGCTTGTTCTCTTCCCTGTAATGATACCTTTACAATATGTTTATATGATATAAATACTCCTGATCATAATGAAGAATCAGTTATCAGGTATCACTAATCCTCTTAACTACTTTATATGGTAGCCATGATGTGGAGGTGCCGGTGTTAGATTGGGGTGGACAAAGTTAAAAATCAGACACACCAGGAGCAGTTGGACTATAACCTGGTGTTGTGTGAATTTTTTACTTTATATGGAACACTGAATTTCACTTTTAGCGGTTCACGTTGTAAAGGCAGCAATACCAACACTTTATCTCCCACTTGAAACATTCTAGTTACTGAATTTGCCCATTTTTTTTTCATTTGAAACTTTCAAATCTTCTTGTGCTATCTTATATTGCTCCTGTGATACCAGAACATGACCAAACAATCCAACATGAGGTTTCGTAGTTTTGATTCAAGAACATCTCCTTAATTAATTTTAATGGTCCTCTAATCTAATGACAAGAGATCAATTCAAATGGACTAAACCCAATCGATTCATTTGGGGAATCTCTGGTAGCAAATAGGAAAAACTATAATCCTTTGGGTCAATCCTGTGGATATTCCTGACAGTATGCGATAATCATGATTTTGCGTTTGATGATAGCCCGTCAAAGCTCCCTCCGTTTACAGATGATACACCATTAATTTTTTGAATATCCAAACTGCTAATGATCTCCTTGAAAACTTTAGATATACAGTTAGAACCCTAATCAGGCTGTATTTCAATTGGAGATTCATAATGAGTAAAATCGATTTAACTTTTCTACTACTAGTTGTAATTGTCCTTAAGGGATTAGCTTCTGGATAACTTAAATGAATAGTTCTTCCATAAACGAATAATCCACAGTTGTTGGTTCAATTACGTATTGAGCTTTCCTACTGCCTGACTTACTTTTTATCGAACTGCACTATGTCTTCATGAAGGGTTGGCTGTGGGGGCGGGGGTGTTGTTGGGGATAAATTCTAAGCAAAATGTGGGCCAGAGATCATTCTTTGAAGTTGTGGAATGCAATAATCAGTCCTGGAGAAGAAAGTGCCTATGTCAAAAATGTTACTCAGTTTCATTAATGTATTTTATACACAGGTGTCTACGTACGAGGCCTCTTTATAGATGGAGCACGCTGGGATAGAAGTCTTAAAAAACTGGCAGAATCATATCCCAAAATTCTCTATGATACAATGCCTGTTGTAAGTAGCATCTGTTTTATTAATGCAAGTGCGCTATCTTATATGGCTCCTTTAAAACCAGAACATGGCCAAATAATCCAACATTGAGGTTTTGTAGTTTTGGTTCAAGAACATCTCCCTAATTTATTTTAATGGTCCTCTAATGGCCAGGGATCAATTCAAATGGACTAAACCCAGTAGATATTTGTAGTTTTGTTTCTAAATACAGAGGATCTAAAAAAGTTTTATCTTAGTATCCTGCCTTTCCATTGTTCTCGTGCCTTTCCGGATTTAATTGCCTATCAGACTTTTGGAAGCTTTCAAATATTCTGTTGCTAATGAGGGATTAACATCATACAGGCAACACAGTGGCTCAGTGGTTACCACTACTGCCTCACAGCAGCAGGGATTTGGGTTTGATTTCCTCCTCGGGCGACTGTGTGGAGTTTGCACATTCTCCCAATGTCTGCGTGGGTTTCCTCCAGGTGCTCCCACAATCCAAAGATGTGCAGGTTAGGTGAATTGGCTATGCTAAATTGCCTATAGTGTTAGGTGCATTAGTCAGGGGTAAATGTAGGGAAATGGGTCTGGGTGGGTTACTCTTCGGAGGGTCGGTGTGAACTTGTTGGGCCAAAAGGCCTGTTTCCATGCTGTAGGGATTCTTATCTACTCATGCAGGACAAGAGGCTGTTTGATTCATATGCATGTTCTGCCTCTGTAAACGCTTTTCAATTATTTCCTTCTCATTTAAATTATTTTCTTCTCTTTTCCTCTCACCAACTTTTTTTTCCAAGTCCAACTCCATTTTTAAAAAAAAACTGTTCTATTTGCTATCTTTTTTTTCCAGATAGTGATTTATATTCAACAAATCACTTTTTTTTACAAAATCCCAGGTTATCTGTCAGTTTTTTTTAAAATTTGTGTCCTTTGGTTATACTCTATCCATGGAAACAGTTTCTCTTGATCTTTTCTGACAACATTTCTCAATATTTGAAGTTTCTAAATCTTCTCCTTATATGGTCTCTGCTTCATGAGTATAACCACAGCTTCTATGATTATCATAATTAAAGTTTCTCACTCTGATAGGAGTCTGGCCAATATTCTTTATACCCTCTTCACAGCTTTGCTGTCCTTCCTGTGGTGTTTCAATTCGAAGCACCAAATTCTAGTTGAGACTTAACCAGTGCCTTAAAGCAAGGATTTTTTTTCTTAAAAAACCAGGTTTATCAATTCGTCCTACTACCTTCAAAATCTATCTAAATCCCAAGTTTCTTTATGTTCCTGCATCATCTTTAAAACTACACCATTTAAGTTGCCTATTCTCATTCTTCCTTCAAAAATTCATCACTGCACTTGAAATTAGGACTTCCTAAAGAGGGGTTTGTGATCTTGTGAACCCAATGTAGATACCTAACCCCTGAACCAAAGATAGTAATGAATGCAAGGTGGGCTATAAACTCTGTTATAATCTCAGGTTTAAATTTAACAGATCTAAAATCAATTTGCATGCCATTGACATGTAAATGAATTTCCTAACAGCATTGGGTCAAAATCCCTTCCTAATGGCATTGTGGGTTAACCTACAGCAGGTGGACTGCAGCAGTTCAAGAAGGCAGCTCACCAACACCTTCTCAAGATCAACTTAGGGGCGAGCAATAAATGCTGTCCAGCCAGTCACGCCCATATGCCACAAATGAATTTAAGATATCCTGTAAAATTTTGCTCTATTTTTTAGACATTTAAAATGGTCCTAGACTTTCCAATCATTGCAAATAGATTTTCTATTAACCTTATCGTTCTTATTGCTCTTGGCAACCCTCTTTTGATCAAATGTAAACAAATCTTGCTGATTTTAATATTCTGAGCAAGTTTTTTTTCCAGAATTATTTTTGTAGCCCGATTTGGTATCCTTAGCTGTTGTCTGCAATTTTGTAGTTGCCAAAATCTGCTCCTTTTTATATTTTTTCTTTCAGACAATTTTCTTTTGTTGTCCCTGATCATTTTATTATTAAGGGCTGTTTGTTTCACAAGTAGAAATCTTGAATATTAGCGGGATAAACTGGTGGTATGTCACATGATATTTTTGAACACTTCCACTAACATACAAAGTTAACAATCACACAACACCAGGTTATAGTCCAACAGGTTTAATTGGAAGCACACTAGCTTTCGGAGCGACGCTCCTTCATCAGGTGATTGTGATGTGTCAGGGACAATCACCTGATGAAGGAGCGTCATTCCGAAAGCTAGTGTGCTTCCAATTAAACCTGTTGGACTATAACCTGGTGTTCTGTGATTTTTAACTCTGTACACCCCAGTCCAACACCGGCATCTCCGAATCATGACTAACATACAAGTTTGACTATTTACAAATCTGCAGAGTTTAACAGGTGACATTTTGTCTCCTCCCATTTAAGTCAGCTTGTCCAGAATCTTAGTAGTTGTTTTATATTTCTACCTTTCAAATATAAGGTTGAACTCAATTATAAGCAATGAGCCAGATTTAATTAAATTTAATAGAAAGGAAGACGATGGTATAGTTATAATGTCACCGGATTAGGAATCTGAAATCCAAGGGTTTGAATCCCACCATAGCAGATGGTGAATTTGAATTTATTAAGGATCTGGAATTAAAACTAGCCTAATGGCAGCCATGTAATCACTGTTGATTAGTAATCCAGATAGGTTTTTACAATAACGTCCTTTTAAAAAAGGAAATGTTACCCTTGCCTGTTTAACCTACACTGACTCCAGACCCAAATGGGCACAAAATACCAACTGAGCATGCCCCATGAATAATTTTTTAAAAAAATAGCCATTTCTCTTCTTGCCTCTAGGACATTGTTACTGAGAGCTATTTCGTCAAGAATAATTGTAGTATCCAATTATTTTTGCTTTCCTTTGACAGCTGTGGCTAAAACCTTGTAAGAAGTCAGAAATCTCTCCACATCCTGTTTACATTGCTCCAGTTTACAAGACCAGTGAGAGAAGGGGAACATTGTCCACAACTGGACACTCTACTAACTTTGTGATTGCAATGCGTATCCCTTCTGACCAGCCTCCTGAACACTGGATTGGACGTGGTGTAGCTCTACTCTGTCAGCTTAATTCGTAATGATTTTGGTGCAATTTTTTACAGCTTATGCTTACTAACAAATACAATGCTTAAACCTCATTTTATATTTTGGCATAAGTCTTGCTGGTAGAAGGTTTCATAAAATACCTGCCTCAAATGTGTAATAATCAGGATTTTAAGAATTACTTACTTCTATTCCTCAAACCTTTACTTCTGATTAATCAATTTTGTTGGTATGATTCCTACAGAAATTTTACAAGTTTTTTTTGTGTGCCTGTAAATCCATCTGTCATTATAGACATATTGAAATGCAAAGACTGTTGCAGAATCAATACAATAAAACCATAGTTTTGCATTGTCAGGAATTTATTAAGTAAAACTTGAAAGAGCCATTTATTTCATACATTAGCATTAGACTTAAAACATCAAAACTTATTATGTGATAAACAAAATGATTTTTAATTTCACTTGTGACAAACACCAAGTCTATGGTACCTTAACACTGAAACTTTTCACCTAAATGTCAAAATTAACTGGTTAGGATCCATAATCTTTGGCTTTATTAATGACTTATTATGCTGATTAACACGCACAAGAATCACAGGTTCCACTAACTCACATTTATCATATTTTGGCCAGTTGCACTTGATCACATATGATCTATTACATTGATTTATACAGTGACAAAATGGAAATGTCACATAGTGACAGGCTAATAAGGGCTTACAAAAATCAACTCCAAACTAATACAAAGAACAAGCAATCTAGCTGCTCACTGAGAACAGCAAACATGGTTCTGAGGTATTATAATGGAAGAAGGAATGTTAAAGGTAAAAACAAATTCAATGGACAATGTCTACAATCATGAAATAACACCATTTTCAAAAGTAAATTGAAATCTGCTCATTTGTTTATGTGTGACACTGAAGATATGATCTCACAAAAACAGCACCATGAATCCAGATGGCATTACAGTTGGTGAGTGCCATCCATAAATAAACACCTGACACAATGCATGCGAAAAGTATTCTAAACAGTTGTTACAACTACATCACTTATCCTGATCTAATTGTGCTAAATACTTATTCAAGCATTGATTTCGTCGTCTTCACAGACATAAAAAATGTAATTACTTAAGTTTCCATACTGAACCACGGAGGTAACCGTGCGTCAAACCAACGAACAAACAGCAGTTGCTGTGAAAAGTAATCTACTGTCCTAACAAATATGTCACAATTTGCTTTACAAAGTTAAGTACCACCGAATAAGGCAAACAAGACCATATATTATCACCAAAACTGTCAGAAGTGGATTTTGATTTGATCCTCAAAAATGGCAATTAGCAGCATAATGGCGAAGCCACAGAGCATCCCAGCATTCTGTAGAGCAAAGTGCCCAAACTTAGCTTGAATATGGTTATCTGTAGGACGGTGGAGCATTTCTGGTAACTAGAAAAGGGAAAGAAAACCTAATTAGGGCTCAATCTGCAATTAACTGTTTTAGGCATCTGCCCTTTCATTGTAAATCAATTTAAAGCTTTCCATAAATTGTGACATATAACTAGACCTAAAAGATGACCCTATGTTTGAACGGCAAAATGCATTTGTAGGCATATAACTTGATCCCCATTTGTCAACAAGTATATTTAGGCCTATACTTTTTTTAGATTAGATTACAGATTTAGATTTAGATTACATTACAGTGTGGAAACAGGCCCTTCGGCCCAACAAGTCCACACCGACCCGCCGAAGCGCAACCCACCCATTCCCCTACATTTACCCCTTACCTAACACTACGAGCAATTTAGCATGGCCAATTCACCTGACCTGCACATCTTTGGACTGTGGGAGGAAACCGGAGCACCCGGAGGAAACCCACGCAGACACGGGGAGAACGTGCAAACTCCACACAGTCAGTCACCTGAGGTGGGAATTGGACCCGGGTCTCTGGCGCTGTGAGGCAGCAGTGCTAACCACTGTGCCACCGTGCCGCCCGAAGTCAGAAGTCACGGTAATGAACATTATTTTTCCCAATCAACATTTATCAAATCGCCATATGATTTTAAAAATGTATTAAGATAACAAAAATCAAATCCAATTAAGTTTTTTTACATGGTATTATTTGAGTCTACTATTCATCATCTTGGGGCTCAGTGGGTTAGCAGTACTGCCTCAGTGCCAGGGACCTGGGTTCAATTCAAGCTTTAGGTGACTGTTAATGTTGAAGTTGCACATTGTCCCATGTTTACATGTTTCCTTTGGGTGCTCCAATTTCTTCCCACAGTCCAAAGATGAGCAGGCTAGGTGGATTAGCTATGGAAAATACAGGGTTACAGGGATAGGATAGGAGTGGTGGGTCTGGGTGGGATGCTGTTTGGAGGGGTGGTGTAGATTCGATGGGCTGAATGGCCTGCTTTCAAACCGTAGGGATTCTATGGTTCTACGTTGCGATTTTTGAGAAGATTTACAGCTCAGGTTGAGGTTCAGGTTGTAAGTTTGCTCACTGAGCTGGAAGGTTTGTTTACAGACGTTTACAGACGGATGCTAGGTAACATCATCCGCTGGAGCACTGGTGTTCTGTCCTGCTTTCTATTTATATGTCTTGTTAAGGTGGATCATTTCCGGTTGTTTTTCTCAGAGGTTGGTAAATGGGGTCCAAATCAATGTGTTTATTCATCGAGTTCCAGTTTGAATGCCAGGCCTCTAGGAATTCCCGTGCATGTCTCTATTTAGCCTGTCCTAGGATGGATGTGTTGCCCCAGTCAAAGTAGTGCCCTTCTTGGTCAAAATGTATGGATATTAGTGATAGTGGATCATTTCTTTTAGTGGCTAGTTGGTGTTATGTATCCTCGTGGCTAATTTTTTGCTTGTCTGTCCAATGTAATGTTTGTTACAGTCCTCGCAGGGTATTTTGTAAATGGCATTTGTTTTGCTGGTTGTTGGTATAGGATCCTTTTGGTTCATCAGTAGCTGTTTCAGTGTTTCGGTAGGTTTGTAGGCTACCATGATGCCAAGGGTTTGGAGTAGTCTGATAGTCATCTCCGAGATGTCTTTGATGTATGGTACTGTGGCTAGAGTTTCTGGGCGTGTTGTGTCTACTTGTTTGGGTTTGTTGTTTGAGAATTGGCAGACTGTGTTGTCGGGTATCTGTTGTTCTTGAATACGCTGTATAGGTATTTTTTTTTATGTAACAACCCTATACACATCAATTAACATCAGCCTAGCCTGACCTCACTACTAGACGAACCAAGGACACAAACACCAGACAGCACCAACTGCATCAGCAAGGACAACATTATCAAGCTTGTAGGCCTGTGCCTCTCTACCCACTTCATCTTCAATGACAAGACTGACAAACAAATCAACAGGACACCCATGGGATCACCAATATCAGGCTTCTTAGCAGAAGCAGTAATGCAGAGACTTGAACGAACAGCCCTCCCCACGATCCAAACCAAACTTTAGGTCCGTTACGTGGATGACACCTTTGTCATCAGAGAACGGAACAAATTAGAGGAAACCTACAACATCATCAGCAACATGCTTACTGGCATAAATTTCACAAAAGAGGAGGTGAACAACAACATACATTCCCTCCCCCCCCCACCATATTCCTAGATACCACTGTGGAACAAACAGTTAATGGAGAGCTGCAGACCAACGTCTACAGGAAAGCAGCACACAAAGACCAGATACTTAAGTACACAAGTAATCAGCCCAACACCCACAAATGGACCTGCATCAGGACATTATTTAAACAGGTCACCACACACTGCAGCACTCAGAAACAACGAGCGTTAGAAGAAAAATACTTATTGCAACAAACACTACATCAGACATATAGGGAGGAAACTAGCCACCAGGATACATGGACGCCAACCACCAAAAGACATGACCCACTATCACGAGTATCCTTACATACAGACCAAGAAGGACACCACTTTGACTGGGACAACACATTCATCCTAGGGGAAAGTGAGGACTGCAGATGCTGGAGATCAGAGCTGAAAAATGTGTTGCTGGAAAAGCGCAGCATCCTGCTCCTTGGATGCTGCCTGACCTGCTGCGAAATAAAAAGATCCTCCTGCTCCTTGGATGCTGCCTGACCTGCTGCGCTTCTCCAGCAACACATTTTTCACATCCATCCTAGGACAGGTTAAACAAAGACATGCACAAGAATTCCTAGAGGTCTGGCATTCAAACTTCATGAATAAACACATTGATTTGGACCTCATTTACCAACCTCTGAGTAAAAGAACTGGAAATGACATCATCCACCTTAACAGATCAATACACATAAATAGAAAGCAGGACAGAACACCAGCACTTCACCAGAGGCTCACGGATGATGTTACCTAGCATGGTGACAAAACATCTGAAAATAAACCTTCCAGCTCAGGGAGCAAACTTACATCATGATCCTATGTTATCTGAACAGGACCCAAAAGCTTCAAGAAAAAACAAATTCTATAATAGCCCACAAATTTTCTATCTAGCTGTCATTACTGAGTTGTGCAACTCAGGCATATTGGTTATTGGTTTCAAAAATGTCTTCACTTGGAAAGCAAAGTTTTTGGGAGAGAAATGAAGATGTCCCGTAGAATTATTTTTCCAAAGGGGACCTTCAATTGCAACAAAGGCTTATAGCTCTGAGCAATAGACTTGTGGGGAGAGAATTGTGGGTGGCACAGTGGTTAGCACTTCTGCCTCACAGCGCCAGAGACCCGGGTTCAATTCCCACCTCAGGCGAATGACTGTGTGGAGTTTGCAAATTCTCCCCGTGTCTGCATGGGTTTCCTCCGGGTGCTCCGGTTTCCTCCCACAGTCCAAAAATGTGCAGGTTAGGTGAATTGGCCACGCTAAATTGCCCGTAGTGTTAGATGCAGGGGTAAATGTAGGGGTATGGGTATGGGTGGGTTGTGCTTCGGCGGATCGGTGTGGACTTGTTGGGCTGAAGGGCCTGTTTCCACACTAAGTAATCTAATCTAATCTAAATTCCTACTGCCTACTTGAAGCAGTTGGGATTGTGGGGTGGGGGGTGGGATTGTGGGGGGGGGGAATTTTCATCCAGCACACCAACTACCATCGTATTTTTTAGTTTGGGGTTATTTATTCATGTAGGGTCCCCACCCACAAGAGAAATGTGAACGATGATACTACCTACAAAATGGAAGTCAAATTTAAAAGCAGAGCAGCTTCAAGATCTGATTGCAGCCTTAACCTTAAAAGGCCAGTGCTTGCAATTTAAGAAAGTCGGAGTTGTTTATTGTCAGGTCCATTATCTCTCTCTGAAGGAACAGATAATGTTCTGCTACTGCCCTGGAAACAATTGCAATTCTTCTTTCTTTGAGGTCCCTTGTGTCAGCAGTGAAAGTTAGTGAAAATCAGCTGCAGTTCAAGGATATCCCTCTCGTAACCATCACCCATATAATTTACAAGTGGCAGAGTTGTGAATTTATAGCCATTGTCCTTCTCAACTCGAAAAATTCAAAAAGAAAATTAACACACACAAATGCGAAGTGAACATTTTTGCTTTGGAGAACTTTCATTCAGGTTTGCTAACAATCTACTTGCATTATTGCAAATGACTACATTAATGTAAGTAGATGTTTAAGTCCACTTCTCTGCACTGTTTATTTTAGTGCAACTCAATTTGTACATAATGAGAGAGAACTTAGTGAGTAGTGGTAAATTTGCAAGAAAAAAGGAATTGTTGAAAACAAAGTTGGTCATTTCACGCATCCAAACGTGAAGGAAGTACACTGATGAAGGAGGGGCAAGATTCAGAACTATTACCTGCTTCTTCATTATTATGCATACCCAGATTTTCAAGTTTATTGAGGTTATTGACTTGCTGCAGAAAAAATTAATACCAGCAAACTAATGTTTAAATATTCGCTTGGATGCTTTTAAGTAATATATTAAAAGATTTACTTTTTGAAAGGCTTCACAAAGAAATTTTGCAAGCTAATTTAAAATTAGGTTCAATTTAATCAATTAAGATTGGACTTCTAAAAAGCAAATTTGTTTGATAAATAATGTCCAAGCTATTACTCACCATATCCACCAATGCCACGTAGAGGAACATGCCCGCAGTGATAGCAAAGATCCACTGGGTTAAGTTATGAGTATACTGTCCCACAGCTATACCTATTACTACACCAACATATGCAAGCAGAGCTGACAAGAGGTTATAAACAATGGCCTGTTTCACAGACATTCCAGCATTAATCAGAACAGCAAAATCACCTAGAGAGATGAAAGAGAATTATTAAGTCACAAAGTTATATGATCCCCTTTTGAATTTTAATGTTTTTAATATTCTATGTTATTTAAATGAAACATCTTGTGTCATTTACTCAACCAATTTTGAAACAGTCATACAAATTAACTGTCTAATTACTGATGCAAAATTCTTTTAATTCTTCTTTGTCCAGCTTGTACAAAATAATTCCATCAACAGAAAAGATTTCTTGACATATACTTTTTGCTTTGGAAGACAATCAAAGACCAGAGATGACATTGGAGGTGGGCTGCTTCAAAGGCATTACTCTGAGACTTTGGCCAAGTTTTATGAAGGGATGTTAGGACTGCTTTACACTCACCCCCATGTCCCCAATGTGCCACATCATAACCTATAACACTTTAACCACAGTAGGGACAGTTGTATTCATACCAGCATTTAAAATAGATGGCCAGACATCTATTTATCTAGATGGTCTTATAATGAATGCTTTGTCACTCCAAGAATGGCTAATGCACTTAGACCCAGCAGGGCAACACTGACACAACTTGTAGGGTATCTTTGCTATCATTGCACGCATGTTCCTCTACGTGGCATTGGTGGATATGGTGAGTAATAGCTTGGACATTGTCTGTAGATAGTGGATACTGGGAGAATGGATTTGAGGGTGTATAGGTGGCATGGGAAATGAGAGGTTATGACTTCCTAGGTGGCAAGGACTTAAAGACACAGGATTAATTATTACAATTGAAGCAATTTTCTTCCCAATAAACAGAGGCTACAGGAATAGTACCAGAAGATGCTGTTCCCTTGTTCAAGAAGGGGAGTAGAGACAACCCTGGTAATTATAGACCAGTGACCCTTACTTCAGTTGTGGGTGGAAAAGTGTTGGAAAAGGTTATAAGAGATAGGATTTATAATCAGCTCAATAGGAATAGGCTGATTAGGGATCGTCAACACGATTTTGTGAAAGGTAGGTCATGCCTCACAAACCTTACTGAGTTCTTTGTGAAGGTGACCAAACAGGTGATGAGGGTAAAGCGGTTGATGTGGTGTAAATGGATTTCAGTAAGGCAGTTGATAAGATTCCCCATTGTAGGCTAGTGCACAAAATATGGAGGCATGGAATTGAAGGCGATTTAGCGGTTTGGATCAAAAAGGATCTGTTTTGGGTCCACTGCTGTTTGTCATTTTTATAAATGACCTGGATGAGGACCTGGAAGTAAGGTTGGTACAGTTGTGGATAGTGCCGAAGGATGTTGTAGGTTACAAAGGGACATAGAAAATCTGCAGAGCTGGGCTGAGAAGTGGCAAATGGAGTTTAATGCAAAAAATGAGTGAGGTGATTCACTTTGGAAGGAGTAACAGGAATGCAGAATACGGGACAAATGGTAAGATTCTTGGTAGTGTAAATGAGCAGAGAGATCTCGGTGTCCATGTACATAGATCCTTGAAAGTTCCTACCCTGGTTGATAGGGCTGTTAAGGCGGCATCCAGTGTGTTCGCTTTTATTAGTAGAGGGATTGAGTTTCGAAGCCATGAGGTCATGCTGCAAATGTAGAAAACCCGTGTGTGTAGTTCTGGTCACCGCATTATAGGAAGGATGTGGAAGCTTTGGAAAGGGTTCAGAGGAAATTTATTAGGATTTTGCCTGGTATGGAGGGAGGTCTTACAAAGAAAGGTTGAGGGACTTGAAGCTGTTTTCATTAGAGAGAAGAAGGTTGAGAGGTGACTTAATTGAGACATGTAAGATAATCAGAGGGTTAGATCGGGTGGACAGTGAGAGCCTTTTTCCAAGGATGGTGTTGGCTAGCATAAGGGGACATAGCTTCAAATTGAGGGGTGATAGATATAGGACAGATGTCAGAGGTATTTTCTTTACTCAGAGAGTAGTAGGGGCATGGAACACACTGTCTGCAATAGTTGTAAACTCGCCAACTTTACTGGTATTTAAAATGGTCATTGGATAGCCACAAGGATAAGAATGGAATAGTGTAGGTGAGATGGGCTTCAGATTGGTTTCACTGGCCGGCGCTACATCGAGAGCCGAAGTGCCAGTACTGCTCTGTAATGCTCTACAGGCAGATCGTTTAGTCTGCCAATTCATCATACAATGAACTCTGTGGTAGCCGAGGGCCCAACTTCAGAGGTGGCAGGCCTAACTGCATCCCTCTCATTTCTCCTCAGTGAAAATATGTTAGGCAGGGGCCTCCTTAACAGAGTTAAGTTATGGCTAAGATCCTCACTCTTCAAGCTCATCTCTTTGACTAACGTCAAGCCCATTTACATTGGCTAAATAAATATAAACAACAAATTTTTAACTATAGCACTAATTTCAACAGACAGATTCAGTAGAGCACTGTGATTTTCTTCATGCAAATCCAACACCTTATGCTCTCATACTGTCCTTAAGGTTGATGGTGACTAATTCATTTATTCCAGTGTATTGGAACCAAACTAAGCATTCATATATTCTAAACAGCAGTGCACAAAACAAATAGCAAGTGCATTTATCAGCAGCTATTAAGCAGCTATATAGCCCAGATTAATATATTGTTATGAAAATATTCATTTTGGGGTAAAGCATATATCACCACAGACAATGAAAAAAAAATAGTAGAATAAAGCCAACATTAATGTCACCTCTGCAAGATGATTCAGCTGAGATAACAGAGTCTCCATATTACAAACTATCATTGAACGTCTATACTTAAAGGACACAAATCCTCTAATGTAATTTTCAGAAATTCCCAATACTACTAAAACTTTAATTTACTTCTCCTTTTAGATTAACAAGGCTCTTTTATTGGTGTAAATGGTTTGACTAAAAAGGTTAACATTATATTTAGAGTAAACATGATGTTTGAACACAATCCTTTTAGTTACTCCCCATTTGTTAAACGTGGGAAAAGGATAATTTGAACACAGAAATACACCAGACTTCTTCCTGTGAAAGTTTATGTCTCCAATTGGGACCATCTGAAGCACATGGTCTGGCCATTTGTTTATTACTTAGTGCACACTCGGCCATGACAATGATCTCCATGCCTAAACTGATGCTTGAAGGAACTATGCAAGGCCACTGCAGGCTGGAAATGTTGCAGACAGATCCACTCTTTAGCGACACCTCCATAGAAAGGCATCCTGCAGGACTTACAGGGGAGAAAACATGTACTGTTTTTGATAGATGAATACAAAAAGCCATCTGATCCTGAGTAACCTGTACAGCCCAGACTTTGGTTGCTGTAGAGGTCAGTGCCTTTGGGTACATCAAGGAAGATTTCATCAATGACCTAGAAGGATGAATGATCTGCTCTACACTGGGAGGACATGTATCATTGTCTACTAAATGCATCATGCAACCATGAATAAAAGGAGCTACCGACACTGAGCAGCTCTTTAATCTTTCAACTCAACGAGGTGAATCTACACACGATAGCTTTTTGCAAAAGGCTTGAACGGGGCAAGTTCATGACCACAAAAGGCATCTTTGGGATGAATTTAGGCAGGATGGTGGTTTACCTAACCCTGCCACCTTCCCACCTCTACCAGAATTAGGTTCTGGATGAAAAAGTTGGGCAGAAACATCCATGGTCATCTTTTTTATCATGTCAATGAAGACCTTCAGTGACCAATTAAGGACAGTTTAAGGGCCTCAGCCATTGTTGCTGAGATTAACCCAGTGATAGGCAGACCTATTACCATGAAACGCTTGTGAAAACTGCTACAGCGCAGGTAGCTTATCACCTCAGTGAGTGGTGGCATCCCTCAATCAAAGGCAATGCCTGATCAAGTAATTGGACATTGCTAGAGGATTGGGCATAAGATTGTTGGCTGGGAGCCACCTCTGATTTCACTTTAAAGCCCCCTTTCCCTTGCACAAAAATTAATATGCTGGTTTGGCAAATAAATAGGAAGTCAAATGGAATGTAGTCTTTATTACAAAAGGGAGAAGAGAACAAAAGGAAGGGAGTCTTATTACAACTATATACAGCATTGGTGCTATATACAGCACATTCCTCTTTAAGTAAGGAAACCCAAACTAGCACAGTGCATGGTTTGGTCTCCTCACTTAAGGAGGAATGTGCTTGCATTGGAGGCAATTTAGAAAGATGACTAAAGCTGATTCTTGACATGAAGAGGTTGATTGATGAGAAAAGTTTGAGCAGATTTGGCCTTACGCTCATAAGAGAATCTAGAATTAGGGGGTTGCAGATTTTTTTTTCCTCCCAGTGGGTCTTCAATCTTTGTAATTCTCATTCAGAGAGAACAAGATGCTAGATTGTTGAACATGTTCAAGGTTTAGTTCAATATATTTTTGATCATCAAGGGCTTCAGGGGCAGGCAATGAAGTGGAGTCAAGGAGATAATCTTACGTTAAGTTGGAGAGTGTAATGTCATCAATTTTGATCCAAAAAAGACTATCTTCTAATTTGTGAGAAGCTAGGAAATGTGGATGAGAAGATGATTTAGGGTTCAAGTATATAAATAATTGAAAATGAGTGAACAGATACAAAGTGCTATCAAGCAGCACCTGCTCATCAATAACCTGCTCAGTGATGCCAGTTTGAGTTCTACTAGGACCACTCAGCTCCTGATCGTATTACAGCCTCAATTTAAACATGGACCAAAGAGCTTAATTCCAGAGGTGAGATGACAGTGATAACCCTTGACATCAAGGAGCCCTAGCAAAACTGGATTCGATGGAACAAAAACAGAAATTGCTGGAAAAGCTCAGCATTTACTGGGTGACTGCTTCACAGAATACCTATGTTCTATCCTGCAAAAAAAAACCCTGATAATTGCACAATTTTCAGCATCATTCACAACTCCTCAGATACTGAAGTGGTTCATGTTCAATTGCAACAAGATTTGGACAATATAACATTTGCACCACACAAATGCCATGCTTCGGCCATCTCCAATTACAGACAATCTAACCAACGCTCCTTGACATTCAACAGCGTTACCAACACTATCAACGTCCTGGGCATTACCATTGATCAGAAACTCTAATGACTCATCACATAAATACAGTGGCAACATGAGCAGCTCAGAGGCTAGGAATATTGCAGCAAATAATTTATGTCCTGACTCCCCAAAAGCCGGTCCACCAGGTACAAGGCACAAGTCAGGAATGTGATGGAATATTTTCCACATGCCTGCATGGGTGCAGTTCCAACAACATTCAAGAAGCTCGACACCATCCAGCCCGCGTGACTGGCACCACATTCTCAAAAATCCATTCATTCCACCACCGATGCTCAGTAGCAGCAGTGTGTATTTTCCACAAGATGCTCTGTAGAAATTCACCAAAGATTCTTAGATGAACCTTTCAAACCCACAACCACTTCCACCTGGAAGGACAAGGGCAGCAGATGTATGGAAATACCACCACCTGCAAGTTCCCCTCCAAATCACTCACCATCCTGACTTGGAAATATGTCACCACTCCTTCACTATCGCTGGGTCAAAATACAGGCAGCTCAGATGGAAGAGCTCCAGTAGGCCATTTGGCCCTTCGAGCTAGCTCTGCCATTCAGCACGATCATAGTTTATCATCCATCTCAATAGCCTGTTTCCGCTTCCCCTAATATGCTTTGATTTCTTTAGTCCTAAGTTCTACATCCAACTCCTTCTTAAAATTACACAATGTTTTGGACATTGCCTTTTGTGGTAGTGAATTCCACAGGCTCATCACTGTTTGGATGAAAGTTCACATCTCAATTCTAAATGATTTACTCTCTATCCTTAAACTGTGACCCCTGGTTCTGCACTCCACTGCCATCGAGAAAATCATTCTTGCAACTAGCCTGTGTTGTGAAGGTGTAGGCATGTACTGTACCTTTAAGAGAGAGGAAATTGGCAAGGCCTTAGAGAAGCACATAGTGTGGTGAACAATTTAAGAATGCAACATTTGGTTGAAACAAATAGCTGGAGTTGTGTTGCCATGAAACAAAAACAAATTCACATTTGGACAGTTTAAATTCTGCCTCAGATACCAAAATCCAATTGAATTTGAATTTCACTGATTGGATTGACATTAAACCAATGAAATGAGCTAATGTTTTGGGGTATAAAATCAGACATTTAGGGGGAAGAACAGCAATAAGCACCAACAAATAGTCTGCTGGCTGGATAACTCTCTGCAAGGTACCTGTCTATAAGAAATTTGTGCAGAAGAACACCAAAATTGACCTAGAGGAATCTACAGAGAAAGTTCGACAACTGAAGACTCTAGCTGGTTTTGAAATTGATTTTGCTGTAAATGTAAGAGGGAATTTATTTGACCTGTTTTATATTCTCTGTTGGACTTAAAGAATAAAATTGCTAATTTTTACTTTAAATAGTGACCTCAGAGTTCTTTTACCTCTTGAAACGTAACAGATAAGCTTCTGTGTGTTGGGCTTAAATTAGCAGAGGGGTTTACACCATGTCATAACACCTGTCTGGTTCTGTTTAGGCTTCTGTGAGGTTCCCCTCTCCCATTCTTCTGAACTCTAGCAAATATAATCTTAATGGATTCATTCTCTCCTCATTTCATATCACATTTGTCCTTTTCATTTCTGATGGCAGCCGTTGCTTGTGATTTTACTTTCTCATTTACCACTCCACTAGAGATATCATCTTTCTTTACTTGGCTCCTCACGGGCGGCACAGTGGGCGGCACGGTGGTTAGCACTGCTGCCTCACAGCGCCAGAGACCCGGGTTCAATTCCCACCTCAGGCGACTGACTGTGTGGAGTTTGCACATTCTCCCCGTGTCTGCGTGGGTTTCCTCCGGGTGCTCCGGTTTCCTCCCACAGTCCAAAGATGTGCAGGTCAGGTGAATTGGCCATGCTAAATTGCCCGTAGTGTTAGGTAAGGGGTAAATGTAGGGGTATGGGTGGGTTGAGCTTCGGCAGGGCGGTATGGACTTGTTGGGCCGAAGGGCCTGTTTCCACACTGTAAGTAATCTAATCTAATCATCTCTTTTGCCTTTCACTATCTACATCTTGTTATTTTATTTCTTAAGCTATGACAAACTTTGCCATTTGTCCTTAGTTCACTCATTCACTTTCCTTGCCTAAAATTGTAACTTCTCTAAATACTCTTCTGAAGAGTCACCAACCTGAAACATTAGACTGGATCTAGTGTTCTCTGCCAAAGTGTGGTTGTGGTTGTCTTCAGGGATGGCTAATCCCCACACCATTAGCAAGAAAGCCTGCTAGGTCAAACTCTAAACACCCGCTGAAGGGCTACCTAGCAGGCCTGCCCAGCCTGTCAGGAGCATTGACAGTGAAGGCTTTCTCTCCCAAAGCTGCTGGACAAAGTGGCAGGCACTGGGAGCTGGATAGCATTGCTGGCAGCTCCAACTGTGGCCATGAGTTGGACTGGCATGGTAGTTTTTTTTTGGAGGGTATTATTGCATGGGAGTCATGAGAAGTGAGTTAGTGTTATAGGCAGGGGGTAGCCTTTAGTGCCCACTGACTTGGACAATAGAGGCAATGCCACCCCATTCCAACCCTACTGGAAGGCAGGCCACCATGGTTTCTCCTGTCAGGCAGCCACTTTTCATGCCTACCAGGAAAGCAGGTAATTGGGCCAATGATCTCCTGACAGCCTTAAGTGAAAATTAATTGACCACTTAAGGAACTTAGTTGACTGGTAAAGATGGTCATGCATGGACTAAGGAAGGGAAGAGTAACTCGGCTGTACCAATCCACCTGATAATGACTTTCTCATCAGCTGCTTTGTCACCTCTAGGGAGAGAAAAATCCCACTCATTGCATCCATTTCTCTCTCAACGGATGTTGTCAGGTCTTCTGAGTATTTTCAGCATTATTCTGTTTCTTTGTTAGGCAAGGGTAATTCAGGGACATTCAACCAATGTAGTTAGTTGAAGACTTGAGGTGCAGATCAATTATGTTGTATTTGAAACATGGAATAGGCTTTACAGGCTTTATCATCTAAGCCTGTCTGAGGTGTGGAAACGAACTAAGGTGGAAATCATGAACAATCTGGTTTATCCAGAAGTCTTTGCATAGTGAAAGCACAAGTAATTAGCAAAATCTCCTCTTTGCAGTGTTCCAAGACTACACTTTGGAAAGAAAATAAATGGTAAGAAAATGGATAAAATGGTGTGACAATTTCTTGTTCCATATATTTTGGGATCATGGAAAGCACTACCAACTGAATAATTTAAAACCGCAGAATGAAGATTCATGACACATTGATTCACTTGATTAAGTTCTTCAATTCTGGTCTCCCTGCTATAGGAAGGATGTTGTGAAACTTGAAATGGTTCAGAAATGATTTCCAAAGACGATTCCAGGGTTGGAAGGTGTCCTCTAAAGGGAGAGGCTGAATAGGCGGAGGCTACTTTCCCTGGAGGGTTAGAGGCTGAAGTTCATGAGGGGCATGGAAAGGTTGAAAAGCCAAGATTCTTTCTCCAGAATAGGAGTCCAAAACTAGAAGGCATAGGTTTAAGGTGACAGGGGCAAAATTTAAAAAGGGACCTAAGGGGCAACTTCATCATGCAGAGGATGATGTATACAGTATATGGAGTGAGCTGCCAGATGAAATAGTGGAGATGGAAATGTGTTGCTGGAAAAGCGCAGCAGGTCAGGCAGCATCTAGGGGATGGAAATGTGTTCTCATCTCCAGCATCTGCAGACCTCACTTTCTCCTCAAAGATGAAATAGTGGAGGCTGGTACAATTACAACATTTAAAAGGCATCTGGATGGGTACATGAATAGAAAGATTACAGGGATTTGGACCAAATGCTGACAAATAGGACTAGATTAACTTAGGATATCTGGTAGGCATGGACAAGTTGGACCAAAAAATCTGTTTCCAATGCTGTACAGCTGTATGACCTTTGAATGATATTTTTATGATCTGTTAAGAAGTTAAAATGACTTTGCTAGAGTCCATGGAAGAGCACATTGCTCATAATCTGTGGACAAAATTAGCTTTACACCTTAGATTTATCATATCATTCTAAATCAAAATATGTGGAAGTGGCAGTACATGGAAAGGCAAATCTAGAAGAAACCAATGGGTCTGAAAATACAATTTAAACTTTAGAAGTCGCAGGAAGGCTAAAGTTCATCCCTTTGTTTTTTAAAAAATAGTTCTCTAACCTGTTGTGAATGATAAAATCCCAAAGAATGAGACTGGCAAACTCTGAGCTTCAATATAAAGTAGTAACAAAAATAGCTGTCATCTATTATAACTCAAGGTGAGAGCAGTCTGAAATTTGTCTGTGGAGGATATTGACAAACTAGTGCCAGTTTCTATAGTATCTTATGAGAAAGTGGGAGAACCTTCTACATTCAACACCATATTTGAATCTCAAAAGGAAATTCAACAATTGTTATGAATTATGTTTACAACATGAGGCTATTCATCTAAGTGTCTCTGATTACTCTTTATTAGAGCCAATAAAGACTGAACACCCTTCCCCACACTCTTCTCATAACTGCCATCATCTGTTTCAAATATTTATCCTATTTTCCCCGTTCACTATAAAGGCTCTTCTAATTTTATAAACCATTAAACTTTACCTTACATTTCCACCAGCAAGAGAAAGTTATGTATGTCTCTACTCATGATATTTTGGTTGGAAATCTATACTATATGAAGACTATGGCTTTAACTTCCTTCCCTCAAGGACCCAAAATTGCTTCTTAAATTTCTCAGAATATTGAAATTTGTTAGTCTGGCCTTGCTATTTTTGGTATGTAAATTCTGGCCAACTGTTCCTGTATTTAACATGTGAACTATGCAGTTTGATAGGAAGAAGAAAGGCGTTGATTATTTTCTCAACGGCAAAAGGCTTTGGAAGCCTGAAGGACAAAGGGACTTGGGAGTCGTGGTTTAGAATTCTCAACACTTAATATGCAGGTTCAGTTGGTAATTAGGAAGGTAAATGCAATGTTATCATTCTATTCAAAAGGTCTAGAATACAAGAACAGACATATGTTGCTGGGGCTATATAAGGTTCTGGTCAGATCATATTTGGAATGTTGGGAGCAGTTTTGGTTCCTGTATCTAAGAAAGGATATGCTGACCTTGGAGGGGGTCCAGAGGAGGTTCATAAGATCCCGGGGGTGAAGGGTTTGTCATGAGGAACGGTTGAGGACTCTGGGTCTGTACTCAATGGAGTTTCAACGGATGAGAGGGTCACTGAACTCGAAGCACTAACTTTGATTTTCTCTCCAGATGCTGCCAGATCTCCTTAGTTTTTCCGGCAATTTGATTTTGTTTGAGAAACATATTAGCCATGGTCCAATGGCAAAGCATTCTTTGGCCAAATAGCCTAATTCAGCTCCTATATCATGTGGTCCTATGCTCCCTCCACCTAAAAAAGTAAATGAAATGCTTAATCTCATGGTATTACACTTTATGCTAATGGAAGTCACAAAAAAAACTTACCTAGTTCATGAGGAAGCTCATGACAAAATACTGCGATGGAAGTGCTCAGCCCCCCGGTGATGGAAGCACTGAAAGAAGCTCCTGGAAGTTAAAACAAAGTCATATTAAATAATTTAAACTTCCTGCAACTGCATACCAATAAGAAGGAGAAATCCTAGTTAAGGAACACAAAATACATTAATATTAAACATTTCAACTTTAAAATCATTTGCTTCATTGGCTAGAAAGGGCTTTGGAACATCTGGATTTTGTGAAAAGTGCTCTGTAGCTATGTAGCTTTAATTTCAGTACATTCAGAAGTATAGCTGCAATTACTAGCCTCATTTTTAAAGACTTTTAGTCATAACATGCATGACATGAAACTTTCCCAATGCAAAGGGAGTTGTCAGAAGATAATATTGCTCAAAAACACAAACCGTTATTCATACTTTATTATACCATTTTTATAAATGCAACTTTCTGCTCAAACTTCCACAAATCTCATACACTGGAACTGTATGACTACAGCTGTCCCTTAGAAAGTACATGTTAAAATTAATTGGTTTATTTAGATAATGCATACACGCTTTAAAGTTTCATATGTCTACCAGCAGCTTATGGAATACATTTGAAATCTAGAGAAAGTGTTTTCTCGTAACTTCAGGTATGGAATACCTTACTATTAAGACCGAAATATTCTAATTTTCTTCCCCTAATTAGAGTTTCAGGTGCTCAATCTAATTGACTGCCAAAATAAAGCATATTACACAAATAGTGAAATTGACGACAATCAATCCAGAACATTCCACTTCCCTGCATGTTCTTGCTTGTAATCAGAAGAAGCAGATTTTCAAAAGGAAGAAGCTTTAATTAATATTAAAAACATTGAGCTGAATTTTCTAATGTGGGCAATGGTGAGTCAATTAGTGAAATATGGCTAGATTGGAACAATGAGATTCTGTGTTGAGAATAAAAGTCTGATTTTTCCATCTAAGGGTTGAATGGCAAGACAAACTTTGCTAGTCAGAGACAAGAAGCCCATTTGTTACCAAATCATTTTAAATGCAGCTTGTCATTCTCCCACATGGCAGATAGAAATTTGATGTTGACAATTTGACTTATAAAGTCAGTTTGGGTACATGGTGGCTTCATGGGCAGTGAATGCCTGCATCTCTCCATCTCTGGATGTGGGTATTGGATATGCTTCAGCCTCACCATATTATCATGGCACATCTATTTCACTTACAATACTCTTCACCATTTCAATACTGCATTTTGGAGACACCTTGTACTGTAATGCTGCTGCCAGGTTATTTTGTGTGCAGGTACAATCACCAAGCTCATGGCTCTTAGCATTTACTCACTTTGTGTTTACTTGTTGTTCACAGAATCTAGGCCATGCCTCATCTTGCATTTTTATGCTATGCTGCTTCATGCAGAACTTAAAGGCTCACAGTCCTTCTGTGACACTGTAGACACAAAGCCAGGCAGTATGTCACAGTTGTCAAGTGATCAGTTAAGGGGAGGGGGCTGACATGTTGTTGAATGGCACCATGCTGTGTATGTGACAAAAACACAATGTGCTTCAAACTCAGAGGGGAGTAGTCCTCAAGTCGGTGTTGACTGTCTTCAGTCAGGAAGTCTGACCACAGTAAGTCAAAGACATCATTCGATCACAGTCCAAGATCTTAGAAATTGCCAGGCAGCTGCTGGAGACATCTAGTATCAGGGAGTCCAAATCAGTGCATTCCAGGGAGTGGGCTATTGTCAGTCTTGCAGATCTCGCGCAACCAGTCTGGGGATTAGCAGCATATCAGTAATGGAGCTGCAGAGAGCATAGTCAGGGGTCTGGTTAATACTCAGTTGGGGCAGCCTCCCTAAATCAGTCAGGGGTTTTTTTTTTGGGAAGGGAAGGGTGGAAGAGGGAGTGGAGGGAGGTGGGCCATAGTCAGTTTAGGGGATCATTCACTGAAAGTCGAGGGAGTTATGAGAGGCCACTGCTACGGTGGGCAACTTGTAGTAGAATGCTGAGATGCAGAATGGGATAAACCTACAGCTAAGATAACATTCTCTCACACAGCTGATGAGGAAAAATATATTTACAAACATCTTACTGTATCTGCAATGAAGTCTCACCTATGCCTTCTACATACACACCAAGATCTTTTATTTTTCTTCCATCTCATTACATCCAGTCCTAGTGTCGTAGGTAGGGTATAGTGAACCTTCCCATACATTGGAACATTTAGCTTTGGTGTTTTAACCAAGTCATCACCCCCACACGAAATGTTTGTGGCTAATGGACCAGACATCCAGAAGGGTGTGCTGTTCAGAAGCAGGCTTGTCTTCCTCAACAGATGAGGTGAATTAGCCATGGTTAGATGCATTAGTCAGGGGTAAATGTAGGATAATAGGGTACCGTGCAGATATCTCTGGTGGACTCCTAAATCCGTTTTGCAAATGCTTCCAACAAACATACCTGCTGCTCCTGTGTCTTGTTTGTATATTTGAAGGAAGTTATTAATGACTGACAACATGGGGTCCTCTCTTGCCTCGGCCCGAGCAGGGACCTGGTCTCCAGCAGTTCTTTGAGTGCCAGTGACATGGGGTCTTTCTTCTATTGGCAGCTTTGAAGACATGACAGTGATATACTCACTAGCATATGCTCTCAGCTGTATTTTACCTGAAGTACCCAGCAAAGTATCAGTATCTGAGCTGGTGGAAGATGTGGGGACAGGCACAGGGTGCTTCCTCTGAAGAATCTGTGGCTCCCTCAGAGGTGGAGGAGAAGGCGACATCCTTAGGGGCTGATTACCATGCAGATGCCACCAGTCTCTGCAGCAGACAAGAAAGGGAATGATTGCAAGATGGGGTTAGAGGTTTGGCCACATTAAGAAAGCATTCATAATGGAGGTAACAGGAGAGCACTGTAGCCATTTAATCTTACTTGATTGCCAAAACACAAGAGGTCTTGGCATCACTGGATGATCAGCCATAGTCCTCTCCACTAAGGCAAGGATTGCCTTCTCAGAAGCAGTGAAGAGATGAAGGTCAGGATCCCCCCTTGCCTTGGCACTTTTTGCCCTATTGTGGGATGTTTTCTCCTGGAATAAGACAAAGGTAGGGATTAAATGAGGTGAAACTGCCTGGCATAGCTGTTAGTGTTGGTGTAGGCAGAGGTAAGATTGTGAGGTATTCTGGATTAATGAGAGGATATGACAGCTTAGTAGTTCCAGAATGGAGTGGGTTGGAAAGCAAGTGAGGAAAGATCCTGCATACAATAATGACCCAAGTGGCAGATCATAAGACGGTGGGAGGTGGGTATAATGGCACAGATAGAGAATAACAACAGAACAAAGAGGTAGCCCTTACCCTTGCAGAGTACAGGGAGGTCATTACCCTTCTACCTGCACTGCTGGACATTTCTCTGGACCATGGATATCATAATGACCCAAGTGGCAAATTCACACCAGGTTGGCAAGATCTGGTAGCGTGATCTCCTCGAACAGTCCTGACAAAAAAAGCCCTCTTCACTATACTATTCATCAGGACCCTCCAGGTTCCTGTAACCAATTTCGGGTGCCAACTTATCTCTGTTGGCTGTCTCTGGGCAATTCTTCTGACACTGCAAATGTTAAGGGCATTTCTTGTTTGGCAGCAAATTGGCTTGGTGTACGGCTAGGGTTTAAATATGAAATCCTGTAAGGTCCATGCAGTGATGATTATCTCCACTGCTAGTGAGCACAAGATAGCACCCCACAATGTCACAGAGGCTCGGTGTATACATAACAAGGTGAGCAATGTAAAATAGTGAGAGATAACTTGCCAGAGCTCACAGAGAGAAACCTGCTTTGAAACTCCGATATTGACTCTTAGTTGATTTATGGTAAAATTCAGCCCATGATTTTTGAAGTGGAATACATCCTACAAAGCACAAATTAATTCAGTACACAAAATTTAGTTAGCAATAATGCAAACTGGAATTTAGCTATGGTGATACAAAACAATCGACACTCTACAGAATTGTATTGAAGAAATTCAAGTTTTACAGAGATACAATTCAAATATTTAATCTGTGCTTTTAATGATTAAAGATATTAGCAAATTTTGTTAATTGTATTACTTCTAGACACTACTAAAGCTATCATGTATTTTTGATATTGCAATCAATTTCATTTTCTTACCTATTGCCAGGCCATCACTGAAGTTATGCATGCCATCTCCCATGATAACCATCCAAGCAATATTCGCTATTCCAGCATCTTGCATCTCTTTATTAGAATGGCAGTGGCCATGTGAATGATGCGAATGGTTTGAATGTTTTTTAGGTTTCACTTTAACATCATAGTTAGCAGCACAATAATCAATTTCACTTTGTGAGTCATGAATGTAAACAGACTTTAAATCAGGGGCAACAGATATCTTTGATGGGGATCCTAAGGTACCATCAAGGTCAGTAACCTGGGTTATATCATGTTGCTCACCAAAGCCATCCAGTTGGTCTGTTCCTAAAACCAGAAATTGATTAATTATTATATAGTGTACTTAACGTTTTGCTACCTATGCTACATTACTATATATTGATAAATAGTTCCATACAAAACCTCCCTCACAAAGATTTTCAATATCACCTTTTGAATCGACCATTTCCTTTTTACCACGGATATCCATTCTCTCCACATTTTTAGTCCTCACTAATTCATTTTGAGAGCAATTGTGTCTCCCATAAACAGAAGATCAATCAGTTTCCATTCAAGACAATTCCATCACTCTCGAATGTGCAGTGGTGGAAAAGCACAGCAGGTCAGGCAGCAACTGAGGAGCAGGAGAATCGATGTTTCGGGCATAAGGCCTTCACCTGGAATGAGGCTTGTGGGCTGGGGGAGCTGAGAGATAATTGGGAGGGGGGTTGGCGTTGGGAGGTAGATAGCTGAGAATGCGATAGGTAGATAAAGGTGGAGGAGAAGGTGATAGGTCAGAAAGGAGGGTGGATCGGATAGATGGGAAAGATGGAGGGCAGGTCAGGAGGTCGGTGCCGAGTTGGAGGCTTGGGACTGGGATGGGGGAAATGAGGAAACTGGTGAAATCCACATTGATTCCATGTGGTTGCAGGGACCCAAGGCGGAATATGAGGCGTTCTTCCTCCAGATGTTGGGTGCTAAGGGTTTGGTGATAGAGGCGGCCCAGGACCTGCATGTCCTTGGTGGAGTGGGAGAGGGAGTTGAAGTGTTCAGCTACGGGACGGTGGGATTGGTTGGTGCAGGTGTTCCAGAGATGATTTCTGAAACGATCCGCAAGTTGGTGTCTTGTCTCCCTGATGTAGAGGAGACCACACTAGGTGCAACGGATAGAGTAGGTGACATTGGTGGAGGTACAGATAAATTTCTGTTGGATGTGGAAGGATCCTTTGGGGCCTTGGACAGAGGTGAGGGGGGAGGTGTGGGCACAGGTTTTGCACTTCCTGCAGTGCGTTGGGATGGGTGGGTTCAAGGGCAGGGTGCAGGAAGTGGAGGAGATGTACTGGAGCTCTCCTGTTGAGCACGAGGGAAGGGAAATTGCGATCTTGGAAAAAGGAGGCTATCTGGGATTTTCTAAAATTGAATTGGTCATCCTGGGAACAGATGCGGCAGAGGTGGAGGAATTGGGAAAAGGGATGGCATTTTTACAGGCGGTAGGGTGAGAGGTGGTGTAGTCTAGGTAGCTATGGGAGTCAGTGGGCTTGTAGTATATGTCTGTGCTTAGTCGGTTGCCAGAGATGGAGATGGAGAGTTTCAGGAAGGGGAGGGACGTGTCTGTGAGAAGGTCCAGGTGAATTTGAGGTCCGGGTAAAAGGTGTTGGTGAAGTTGATAAACTGTTCAACCACCTCGTGGGAGCATGAGGTAGCGCCGATATCGTCACAGATGTAGCGGAGAAACAGGTGGGGGTGGTGCCGGTGTAGCTGCAGAAGATGGACTGTTCCATGTATCTGATAAAGACACGGGCATAGCTAGGGCCCATGGCTATCCCTTTGGTTTGGAGGAAGTGGGAGGATTAGGAGGAGAAATTGTTATGGGTGAGGACCAGTTCAGCCAGGCAGATGAGGGCGTCGGTGGAAGGTTGGGACGGCGTGAGAGGAAGAAATGGATGGCTTGGAAGCCTTCGTGATGGCAGATGGATTTATAGAGAGACTGGATGTTCACGCTGAAGATGAGGCTATGGGGAGAGGGTAACAAAAGTCTTGGAGGAGATAAAGGGTGTGGATGGTGGCCCGAACGTAAGTGGGGAGGTCCTCGACTAAGGGAGACAAGATGGTGTCAAGGTAGGCAGAGATGAGTTCAGTGGGACAGGAGCAGGCTGAGGCAATGGGTTGACCTGGTAGTCAGGTTTGTGAATCTTTGGTAGGAGGTACAATTGGGCGGTGCGGGGTTCATGGACTATGAGGTTGGAGACTGTGGATGGGAGATCCCCAGATGTGATAAGGTTGTGGATGGTCTGGGAGATGATGGTTTGGTGATGGGAGGTGAGGTCGTGGTCGAAGGGCAGTAGGAGGAGGTGTAGAGGTCAGTTCACCAAATTCCATGACTCTCCTCTGCCTGGTTTAATTTGTTCCCACTTTTAAGTGTAGTTAAGGGAAAATTGTTCAATTTTTCCAAATAAACTGCATTGCCATAAGAACCCATATGCCTGCCTTTCGTTGAGATATCTGGAATATTCTTCATTCTGACACTAAAGTCCTCTTCCCCACCTCTTTATATTTTCATGAGATGTAGGTATTGTTAGCTGAACCTGCATTCATTGCCCATCTCAAACTTGCCCTTGAGAAGGTTAGATTGAGCTGCCTTCTCAGTCATCCATCACATGTAGGTACACACTCAGTGCTGTTAGAAAGGGGAGTTCCAGGATTTTGAGTCAGTTACAGTGAAGGAACAGGCAGTTCCAAGTCACTGTGTTTTGGTTTGGAAGGAATCTTGCAGGTGGTGCTGTCCATAGAATTCTGCTATCCTTGTCATTCCAAGCAGTAGAGGATGTGGGTTTGTTTGGTACTGTGGAAGGGGCCTCGGTGAGTTACTGCAGTGTACCTTGTAGATGGTACAAACTGCTGCCACTCTGCAACAGTGTTGAAGAAAGCAAATGTTGAAGGTGGTAGTTTGGGTGCTGATCAAGCAGGCTAAGTGGTGTTAAGCTTCTTGTGATGACTGAACTTTATTCATTCAGGCAAGTTGATTACACAATGTGAAACCCCACTTCCTGTAAGTACTCTATTCTATTATTCAAGTTTCTCCATCTCTGTCACATTTATTTTGATGGTGCACCCTGATTCAGTTGTCAATTATTCCAATTATTCGAAATCACCCACATTTTCACAGAAATTTCCCATGCTAATACAGGGGATGCTCTTTTACTGCCTCCTTCCTTAGGCTTTTCACTTCTTTCTGGTGAAACAGTGATGTACTTAGTTCCATTTAGTATATGGTAATCATGCTCACAATGTGGCCTCAACTGGGGCGATCAAAAGGTTGATTAAGTGACCATTCAGTCCACAAGTCTGACCCTGAACTTCCAATCATCTGTTATTTTAAATATTTGCTTCACCTCACTCCAACTTTGACTTCCCTGCCGTCAGCAACTACCTAATGAAGGAGCAGCGCTTCAAAAGCTTGTACTTCCAAATAAACCAGTTGGACTATACCATGGTGTTATGTGATTTTTAACTTTGTACACCCCAGTCCAACATTGGCATCTCCAAATTATTCAGCCTCTTTAAATGAGTAAGTCTAAATTGGAGGATAAGCACCTTAATTTCCAATAATGCACTTTTAAATTTTCAAAAGTATTGAATTTAAAACATTCAGATCATAACATTTGCTATTCTTTCTTTTAAGTATATTCTTGGTTTTGGAGAGCAGCAGTTGGTAATTATTCTGCACATTGCATTTATACCTCCTCTAGACAAATTTTCTATGTCTTGCTGTATTAACATCCCTTCATCTTGCACAATCACCTCCTTTTGTCATTTAGTTACTTTTGCCTTCCAAGCTGAAATAGACTTTCCCTTTTATTCTTTCCCACTTCCATCTCCAACCTTGCTTAAAAACTGTTACATCTTTACCAAAACCATTTGAGGGGATGCACCTTTATCGAAGGAAAATTGTGGTGATCTGCTTTCCACTAGGGCTGAAAAATTAATTAAGAGGGTAAGGAAGCAGAAGACAGTGGAAGAGGAGGATAAAGTACTGATAGAAGTACCGGGGCGGGGGGGGGGGGGAATAAGAAAGATAAAAAGACAAATTTTAAGTATATTAATGAGATCAAGGAAGTGGTCACTAATTGTGACAGGAGAAATGCAACTAATTTGGGAGAGGGATTCCTGTGAATAGTAAAAAAGAGTTACGTTGCAGGAGATTTTGCTTGGAAGAGTTAGAGTAAGGATTATGAAAATTTTGAATGGGATTGTAAAGTTGCAGGCTAAAATCTTCCTCACTAGGGTAAAAGATGTTGTTTCAGTACATCCCTGAGACAACTTATTTCACACAAATGGAATGTAGAATTACAGCAGAGAGCTTTATTTACACCAACTTTCGAGGAAAGTAAATGAAAAATTGATTACTAAGATCTTCCTATTACAAATAAATATCACAATTCCAGACTTGTGGACAATACCAAGAGGGGTGTGAAAGGTAGAAACCTGGGTCATTTTGGATCATGATAGACACAATGTTATGTCGCCAATTGATTGCACGCTAAGAGCTCCTTGATTATTCTTAACAAAACCAATAAGAATCAAATATATACTCTTCAATAAGAAACAGCAAATGCTGGCAGTAATCAGATTGTTTGTATCTTTTGAAGAGAGCAATGGAGTTACATTTTAGTTCTGAGTTTTCACCTGCATCTATCATTCACTTTGGTAAGCATTTCCATTCTCCAGTGAACAGAATTAGATATCTAAGCAACTGCTGCTCCCTTCTGCCCATGTATGATTTCATCGCTAATGAGGTTTGTGATGACTAATTGGACAATTTCAGACTAATTTTTAATGGCCTAAGGAGTTCAGAGAAGAATTGCTCAGATTTTATTTCTAAATGATCTAGGTTTTCATCTTTTGCAGGAGATTACATACCTTGTTAGTGTATAAGGACTGTCTTTATTTTGATGCATTTAGCAAAATATATAGGATAGGCCAGATAGACTAGACTGTCAATCTCATCGGTCATTTTTGTACATTTTAAATTGCAGTTGATTGCCTGAGTTCACAATGTTCATGGCTTTAGTGCAATTTGAGATGTGATTCCTGGATTGGCAATCCATTGCTGATATTAATAGAACTAGAGGAAAAGCAGACCTTTAATGCTACAACAAATAACCATCCCAAACCATGAAAGGTTCCTGAGTCTCTGTTGTAACATGGTGTAAAGTGGGGATCTCCAAAAGTTACTATGGTGTTCAACCTTAAGCCAGATCTTAGTATAAATCTGTGGGCAAAATTTTATGATTGCCTGCTATTGGATAAATTGGTGAGGAATACCGGATTTGAAGCATCAAGGATGCAGGATTTTCACCCCTCATTTAGGCAAAATCCCACCTTAGATTCTGCCACTGACCGTTTTGTAAACACAGCAGCACCACTAGGAGTAGTGGACTTTGCTGGGATTACAAGCAGCTCTGGAGCCCAGGATCGAGGTATGGGGGTTTCTTGTAATAAGTTTGGGAAGTGGGGAGAATCAGGATGGCCATGTTAGGCTGTATGGGAAAATCTAGGAGAAAATGAGGACTGAGGATGCTGGAGATCAGAGTTGTGTGTGTGGTGCTGAAAATGCATAGCAGGTCAGGCAGCATCAGAGGAACAGGAGAATCGACATTTTGGGCATAAGCCCTTCATCAGGAATGACGGGTGATGAAATGAAGGGCTAATGCCTGAAATGTCAATTCTCCTGTCCCTCGGATGCTGCTTGACCTGCTTTAATTTTTCAGCACCACACTCGATTGAATGGGAGAATCTGATGGCGAGTGTTGGTGTCAAAAGGGGGGGCAGGTAATGGATGCTGCACCTTTCCTGCCCATGGTCAGAGTACAATGATCTTTGTCGCTGGATTCCTCTTGTTAGTTGAAAAAAAAAAACTGCCTTTAAGGGGCCAATAATTTGTTTCTTAAGGGCCTCAATTAACATAGCAAGGGTGGTGAGTTTCTCTGGGCCTCACCCACCTCAAATTCACAGACAGGTCCGGCTGGATGAGAAGGCCACCCAGGGAATTTTACATGGCCCATCATCAAGGGTGGGGGGGGCCTCATGCAATTGAGAAATGTGAATCCCTACACTCCCCAAAACCATCATGTTAAACTTGTATCTTGATTAATAAAATTAATTGATCAGATCTTGACCACCAACTTTTGAGCAAAGTAAATGAAAAATTGATTACTAAGATCTTCCTATTACAAATAAATATCACAATTCCAGATCTTACATTGCACTAAGTAACCCATTTGTGAATTTGTTGAAGACACATTGTGAGGTCATTACACATCTCAAAAACTTCAGCTGTTGATATACTGAACACTTAACAAATACACTTACCAGACATGGTCTTAAGGTCAAGCCATTCACCTTCTGATCTACGATTCAATTGATGGTCTGACAATTTTCGGCCCACTGCTGCCTCTCCACTCAGAACTTTCTGCTTGCGCCATTTCTTTTTGTTCTGGTAATTGAATATTCAAATATAACAAGACATTGTGAATGAATTTCAAAACATTAAAGTCTTGCCTTCTAATCAATTGCAGCTAAATAGACTCAGATTTCTGCATTACAAAGAATTGAATTAGTTGTCAAACCAAATTTTATGACTGAACTAAGGAGATTTGGCTATATATAGAAACTTTGGATAATACATTAAATCAATTCAGGATTACTGTGATATATAAGCACACAATTAAACAAAAACTGAAGCTTTACAAGAAAAATACAAATTTGTTCCTTATGATTTGCAATATTTTCATTTATGAAAAGTGATAGCAATAACCCTGGTGAAAGTATGTCTCATAAGTATGAATTATATAGGAGGATCATAATAATCAGATTTGGCTGTTGATGTAATGATAAGGTTAGTAACACTCATTGCGATTAAGGTGCATTTGGAGTGCGATACTGCCCAACTACATATACATATTCAAACATGGAAATAAGGAAGTTGATATCCAATTTGCCCTTCTCCAGAACCGTCATTATAATAATTTTATTGCTGAGATATATAGCTTTGAAACATGTAATCGTGCAAACCTGCAGTATTTAATTAAGGAAAGCCAGCATGCCTACATTGAAGGCAAATTGTACTGAATGAGCTTGATTTGAATGTTCTTAAGTGTGGGTAATGCAGTATACCGAGTGCTTTTAGACATCTCAAAAGCATTTGAAGTGAAAGCTAAACTTTGACACTGAACAACGAAGGAGCCAATAACTTAAACAAGAGAGTGGTTTTAAGGAGTATCTTAGTGGTTGGTGAGCAGTTTTGGATGGAAACACTACAGTTTGGGACTTAGACAGCTGAACACATGCAATTACAGCAGTGATGAACATCGCTAACAATGTTAAAACCAGTGGAATGAAGAAACAGTGACAGCGTGAGTGCAAAATTGGCTGAATGACAAGAAACAAAGGGCTGGAATTTTCACTACCCTGCTGAAGAGTTTGGTGGTTGGCGGGGGGGCCTCAAAATCCAATAGGTGACATTTTTACCACCTCTTTGTACACCCTCAACCGATCTGAAATTTTAAAGGAAGAGCAGATGGTCCATCTGCCTAAGCATTCAGATTAGATTAGATTAGATTACTTATAGTGTGGAAACAGGCCCTTCAGCCCAACAAGTCCACACTGACCCTCTGAAGAGCAACCCACCCAGACCCATTCCCCTACATTTACCCCTTCACCTAACACGACGGGCAATTTAGCATGGCCAATTCACCAACCTGCATATTTTTTGGACTGTGGGAGGAAACCGGAGCTCCCAGAGGAAACCCGCGCAGACACGATCTTTAAGATAGTTACTTAAGTGCCTTATCCTATTCAGACTGGTGTCAGGAATGGGATAATCAATCCAGCTTTGAGTGGGTCACCCGAGCCCATCAAATGCACTTCCACCTTCTATTTCCCTTTCTCATATGTTCCACTGCTAAATAATTAGCTTTAACTTTTCAATTCTTGTTTCTGATTGGGGTATGTTCCTCTCAAACTTAAAATGGAATGTCATATTGTCCATTAGTTCCAGAATTGGTGAAATTATAGTTGGGGTCATACTGGCATAAATAGTTGCATACAGCTCTGGTGCAATTTCAGACAACTTTCACATTTAAGCATAGGAAAGAGAACAGTGAATTCTCAGTAATAATGCATACATTTCAATCTTACCATGCTGGCTCTGCGATCACGGAATATGCCGATGCAGTGTTCAATGATGAAAAGGAGGTAGATACCACCCAGAGCTGTAAGTCCTTTCCACAATCCACTATGTACTGTGAGGAGATCTTCAGAGATTTCATGATTTCCATGAGTATGATTATGATCATGGTCATGATCGTGGTTATGGTCATGATGACTATGATCATGGTTGCCTTGTGACTATTTTTACAAAAAAAAGATAAATAGTGATGTAGCACAAATTTCAGACTTCGCGCACAATGAATTTAGAACAATTTAGACTTATGACTATAAGCATTAACCATGATCTAACACAATTGACTTTTCTTCTATATTAGGCAATGATGGTGACGTACTGGTTAATTCACTGAATTAATAATCCAGAAACCCGGTTACTGCTCTGTTCAAATTCCACTATTGCAGATGGTTGAATTTGAATTTAGTTACAAAATCTGGAATATTAAGCGAATCTCAGTGATGGTGACCATGAAAGTACCATTAATGATAAAAAAAAACACATCAGGTACATTCAACCCCTTTAAGGAAGGGTTTGTCTAGTCTACCTAGTCTACACATGACTCCAGTACCACAGCTATATGGCTGAATCTTAACTACATTCTAAAGTAATCCAAGTAAATCTCTACATTCAAGGGCAATTTGACATGGGTAGATGCCTTGCCAGTGATGCCACTTATCATGAATGAGTGTAGAAAAAAAGTATGAAAATAAAGTACAATAAAATAGATCAGTGTCTCAAATTTTCAAACCAATGTCATTTATAATCAAGTCACAATATTTGAGATTTTGACAATGCTTGTAAAGGAATTGAGTATGTCAGATTACTTACTGATTACCAACCAAATTAAAAAGTTCAGGATCTGCATTCTTCAGCATATGAAACACAAGACAGGGGTAAGCAATAGCACTGAAATTTTTATCAAAAAACTCAGGTACAGTTTTTTAGTAAAGAGTGAATGGAGGAAACAAGACTGGTCCATCTGCCTATTAAAAAGATTAGGCTTTCTTCTATTGATCAATGTATTTTATTAATTAAAATAATCAGCAATAAAATTAGTTTTTTTAAGTTATAAATGAACTGAAAGAAATCAGACTAAATAGGTCAACATTAAATTCAAATTTTAAAAAAGTGTTTTATTTTCCTGAATCTTTTGACTTCTTGAAAACTTCAAGTGTTTCTAAATAGATGGGATGATAGGCAGAAGAAATGATATGGTTGCACAGCAAGCTCAAAGTATCACTGATTCAGTGTCATTCAGAAGTATGATAGAGCTTGATGTTTCAGTGTGTTAAAATTATGACCTGGCACCAATGAATGAAGATTTTCTATTTGGTGCTGTAAACCTTCAAAGAGGAGATGTTCTTGGGTGTTGTTAATAATAGTGATCAGGTCCGCAGGGGCTAGGTAAGCTTAATCAATGAATAATACTATCAAAC
Organism: Chiloscyllium plagiosum; assembly: GCF_004010195.1. Classification (NCBI taxonomy): domain Eukaryota; kingdom Metazoa; phylum Chordata; class Chondrichthyes; order Orectolobiformes; family Hemiscylliidae; genus Chiloscyllium; species Chiloscyllium plagiosum. The sequence goes on along the minus strand of NC_057716.1, from coordinate 4,862,879 downwards.
ACACCCAGAAAACTCCAAATCCAATTCCAATTTATTTAGGAGTAAGGATGCAAATATGGGACATCAGTCCTTCCAACAACGCAAGGAAAATCTGCACTGGGAAAAAGTCAAAATGCACAAGTGAGGTGAAAATAAAGTGCATTACAAGCAATCATTGATGGTCAGTTAGTAAAAAGAATATAATGATCACTGAAATAAAATTAATGCCTCAACAACAAAGCAGAGAAAGGCCCATTTTGTTGGCCCTCCTAAAACCTTTTCAATGTTTCTTTGAAGAACTCACTTCAAAGTGCTCCTTCCCACACCAAAGACTGAAACCACAAGACTGGAATCACAAGACAAACTACATTCTTATTAAATGAAAGTATACTTACATGTGGCATAAGATGCAGTAATGCATCACCACTAAGGGTCCCCACTGCCAGAGCCACTAGGAATGTCAGAAGATACTTGAAGCACACTTGATTGATGATAGGTACAAGGACAACACCCAGAACTGATAACAAGCTTATAATGGTGATTGACAGCAGTCCCCAAATCCAAACTGTGTAAGAAATAACTGATTCAGAAGAATATATTTGGTTACCACAAAAACATAAAAATAAGATTAAGATAATAGTTAACAATGGTATGCTTAAGAATCTTTAATGAAATTAGAATTGTAATGCAATCTTGCAGTTTCATTCACTTCACAAACTTATTACACATTACTCAATTTTGTACTGCTAATCAATTTCCAATCCTCCATTCATGTCAAGTCGAATAACAGCTTTGATAATACCAAGATTTCCTCTTTGTTATATCTGGAGGTACTAAATCCAAATAATATTGGAAATGATATTCACAATTTTAATATACCCAAAATGTAGCATGACAATATATGAAAATACAATAAATTTGATATATTTTCCACTTCTACTACTGACTACAAATCATTAAGATATTTCAATGCCATGGACACAAAGAAAAGGCACCCCATGTGAGTGTCAAGACTGCACTTAGGAGAGGTAAGTGGAGTCAGGTACTCTTTGCACTTGTTAAGTAGAAATGTTTGTGTGTAAAACAAGCTGTTCAAAGAATCATCAAAACTATTAACGAGATCTATCAAAGATATTAAATCTTGGAAAGAGATCTAGACAATGATTGCCTTCTGTTTCAATCTGTCTGTTTACCTTGCCCTGGAGCTTTCTATTAGTGATTTAGATTTCACAATGATTCATTACCATATTGGGGTAACTTCCATGTTACAATTTGACTGGAAGCAATTTTGGACTATTTGCGGGCGGGGGGGGCGACAATTCCAATGCATTATTCTTATGGATGTGAAGAAATTGAAATGCTGTAAATATACTTTATGAATGAGATCAATTTACTCAATTGTGAAGTCTGAAATACACTCATTTTATTCAACAGAACTGCATTTTTCTGAAAAGCGCACACGACCTGATGTGTGCTCATGGTAAGTATTAGGTGAATTAGCATGGCAATTAAAAATGCAAAGAGTGGTTATGAGAGACATGGAGTGACATGGAAATATAAAGGGACAGAGTCTCAGTAATGGGGCATAGGTTATTGTAGAGTGTGTGAAGTAGTTGTTGTAATGGTGGGTAGAGGGAATTAGGTGTCGTAGGTTGGGATGGATGGGACATAATAATATTTTATGCTTTATATTTATCTTTAAACTTCAAACGGTGCCAGAACCAGGCAGGCATTCCCCCACCCAGCACTGGGAATACCCTTCAGGTTTTCCCAGGCTGTCCACCCAATCTAGGAACGAAAACTGGACCTTAAGTTCGACACAATCCAGGGCAAATAAGACTGTGCCTATCCATCAACTTAAACATCATTCCCTCCCCTACCAATTGCTTTAATCACTTACAAATTACATGAGTACTGACAACAAGATACACAGCAACAAAACACCAAGTCTCCATGAACAGCAATCAGCCAAACCCCCAATCTCTACCACCTACAAGAATAAAGGCAGAAGCATGAAAACAAAACTAGCTGTACGAGTCAAACACCAACCTGATTTGGGACTATCTTTTTTTGTTGCTGAGTCAAATTTTTAGAACTACATCCCTGACACTGTAGATGCAGCTGCACGATATAGATTTCAGTAGTTCAAGGTAGTGGGTCACTCCTGTCTTCTCAGGGACAATCAGGACTTGCAATAAATGGCCTCAAATCCCAAGAACAAATAATTTTAAAAATCACAAAATTCTGGAGTGAGGCGAATCATGGCAAAAGAGAATAAACTGAACTTCTAACAGCTTAAAGCAAATGTTATAGTCCTGAATGAATTTTCTGATATAATGCATATAAATATAAATGAGTAAGAAAATACAGACAATGAAAATGCCTGGAAGTTTAAATTTGTGGCCACTTGCTAAGAATGAAGATGAATTCCAGCTTTACTTTCAATCAATTGATATGCCTCACCTGGTAACACAGAATCTTGGTTGTCTACAGGCTCCATACTTAATTCATCATGATACTGGATACAAACTCTACTATCAATTTGGAATAGCAAAGCAGGGCATAGGTAGGTAAACTCCACTGTAGAAATCCCAGAATTTGTGCTAAGACCATAGCTCTGCAGCAGTTGAGAGACATTCAAGCACTAGAAGGAATACATGTGTTTAAATATATTTTAAAGACTCACCAATTAGCTCTTCAGATTACAGTTAAATATCACAAGGTAACTTAACAATTGTTTCTATTTCAAAGGTAATTTTTGATCAATTATGTTACACTGAAAATACCATTAAAACCTTACTAATGGATATGCAAACAAGGGAATGTACACTTATATGAGTGAAAGTTACATTAGTGTTTTCAATTTTCTCCAGAAAATTAGAAAAGGAAATTATGAAAAAAAATTGGTAAAAATTGTGTTTGCAGTCATTGTGATTCAGTCAAAATGAAACTAAATCATCTTCTTTCAGATGCTGATTGATTTGTTGTGCATTTCCAGTATTTTACTTGTAGATTCCTAGAAACTTCATTTTCACTTACAAACCTCCAAAAAGTGAAATGCATTGGCCTGGAATCTCTAAATTAGGGCTGTTCAGAAGAGCTCCAAAAATGGCAGATAGGACTACTCCCACATCCGCCAAGTATTGCCAAAATGGGATAAGAGTGTGGTACCCCTCCTTCTAGCTGTAATGTGATGGAGAGTCCAACCTAACATCATGTTCACCCAGAATATTTTGTAAAGTCAGATTTTTTCTGTAACAATACTTGATTGACACACTTGGGGGTACCCCAGTTTTAAATGGTGGACCAAAAAGTTACCAGGTCCTGGATTCTTTCAGTGACAGGCTTTGAAATACAAAAGAAAACTTGTTATTTTAGTTCAGTAGTTAGAAATTGTATTGCAAGTCAGATATGTTTTTACTGAATGATTGATTAAAAGTCTCTGCCCTGCAAAGCTAATTTGACCTGCATAGTGTAGGTGTCAAGTATTTTCCCATGTATTGTTATGTTTTAAAACTGAAGTAAAGTGTGTTTGGAGACTTTTAATTTAATGATCAAAAGTAATTTGAATATTCACAGTCCTATAAAATGGAAGTAAACCAGCTCTGTACTTTTTCCTGAGAAAACAGACAGCTATGTATTCCTGCAGCGCATAGATTGATAGTTCATTTGATGTAGATTAAGAAAGCCACCTGTTTTGACAACTTCAATCGGGTTCACTATTGCAGACAAGATTGACTCAGTGTGAAGCTATGGTCTTCTCTGGCAGTCCTGGAATAAAGGTGTCCTCTGTTCCACCACCCAATCAGCAGGACCTCGAAGTCATGTCAGTGAGATGGGTGTCAACGCCCTTTCAGCAGTTATGTCCTTTAGAATTGTGCAACAACATACTATGAAGCAATTTATCATGGCTGAGATTTATACATAGCTCCAGCCGCACATATCCCAGAAGGTTCCGGTATCAGCAAGTACACTCCACACTGGTGAGCACGTGATAGTATAACAGTGGTGACATACAGGTGTGGGACATATACAATGAGGTTAGCAGTGGAGAATTTTGTTACATAACTCACTAAACCTCACCGAGAAACTATCCATGAAGGGCTCTGAAACTGGCACTTAGCTGGCTTTTTTAGTAAAATTAAGTCTGGAATGTGAGAAAGTGTTACAAATCCAGCCTCTGCTGGAAATCTGAAATCAAAACAGAAAATGCTGGAAATATTCAACATGCCAAACAGCACCTATGAAAAGAAACAGAGTTAATTTTTAGATTGATGGCCTTCACACTGATGAGAATATCTGATGATGAGAATGCCTTTGCAATATTTTATAAGAAAGACTGGAGACGTAGTCTGTCCTCTTATTTGGACATTAAAGATTACATGCCACTGTATATGAAGCAACAATGGTGAGTTCTCCATGAACGTGGGCATTGCTTCTTTTGGGACTGCAATAAACTAATTTGGTTATATACATCATATTGCTGTTTATAGGGTTTGATGCATGCAAATTAGCTGCAGGTTTTTTGTACATTACGACAAGCTACATGAGAATGAATAACAAAAAACTCAAAATTAATACTGTAAATTTTATGCTATTAGTTAATTGCAGTTAATTTTTGTCAGTTTTAAAATTGAACTTCTCTTTTCTAGAATTCGTAATATTTCTGGGCACTTTGTGTGCACCTCCGAAGTTATTTTAGATTTGAGGCATTGCAACCTAATTTAACATTCATAATAGTGCATTTTCAACAATGAATTTTACATCTGAAACCTGAAAATATTGGGAATATTTTTCTTCCAAGTGTTCAATCAGTTCTAATTTATTTCATTATGCTTTAAAAACTGCCTCAATCTCAAGTGAAAATAGTATAAAATTAACTGATCTAAGCTAATTTACGAATTATTTATAGCTCCAAATGTCAAGCAGATTGAAGGGATAAGACAATAATTATAGGAAAAGGTTGCATGCAGGTCAATTTTAAAGCAAAAGATGGTGTTTTTCTCCGCATTTGCGGATGCCAGTTGGAGGGCATATGCCCGAGTGAGCGGGCGGAGACCCTTCTGCAGCTTCCATTTTTAATTTGGCAGCTTGAGCTTTCCCTATTTTTCAATTCTGAAGAGGGATCTGGAGCCAGCAAAATAAACAGTAGTTGATAAAAAGATTTGAGAGATTCTATATGATCGCCATGAGAGAAGACTGTGAAGGAGGAAGAAACACAAAGTAACTACAAGGGCCTAAAGCTTGTTTTCAAAAATGATAAAATATCAACTGAATGTCATATTATTACAGAAAAAAGTTTACAAGTTAACTTTAAGCAATTAGTTAAGAAAAGGAAGTTTATGTTAACAATTCTGTTTTTGTCAATGTGAGGAAGCATTCTGAATTAACTTAGTCATCATTAATGTAATAGATAAAACATAATATGTTTAAATATTACTAATTTAGTTCAATCACTCTCACCTGATCGTATACAAGCTCAGATTCCAGGTGATCTTCATGACTCATTTTTGAGGAGCTCAAATCTTTCCTTGCTCTATGTTGAGAAGTTGTTTTGTCCTCAGGAGCACGAAGATGCTCATCCTTATGTTCAGGCTTGGACATAATATTGAAGGGTTCTTCAGGAGATGCAGTTAATGTAATTTCTGGATGTTTTGCTAAACCTTTATGCTTTTTGCGTTTTTTGGATCTTTTTTTGGGTTGCTGTTGTAATGTGTTAATGCCTGAAAGGTCAGGAAGTTGTTCTCCCTCTTTATGAATCTGCAAGCCTGCAGAATGAGGTGCACCTCGATGGTGGTTGCGGTGATGATGCCGAGGTTGATGGTAAGCAATGGGGGTGGTCAAAATGGTATGTGCATTCTGACTGTCAGAGTTTTTACAATGCCCTACTTTCACTTTAGTAATTGGTATTGTTTGGTCACGTGCTGTGTGATTGGAGTGTGAATGGGAGTGTCCATGCTTATGTTTGAGTAGGTCTAAAAAGTCCAGATGCGAAACATGGTCATGCTCATCATGCTCATGTTCTACCTCTACAACTTTAACTTCTCCAAGACCTAAATTTGATAAGAGTTTCTCTAAACCATGAAAGGTCAACTTCCCATTCTCACCATAACGACTGAACAGTTTTTGAATGTAATACATTTGCTTATTTTCTGCATGATGTAGAGAGCTCTTGCTGGGATTATTTTGAAGGTATGACTCCTCAGAGATCTGGTAATCATTGTGCTTATGTATATGGTTTTCTTCAGGACTATGGTTATGATCATGATTATGTTCATGGTCATGTTCATCATGGCAGTGGTTGCAATGGTGAAACAAGAAGGTGAGTAAGCAAATTAAACAAAATTTTGTATGCAGATGTACCTTCATGGTGGATATACTACACCTGAAAGAAAACAATTTCAGAAGAACGTATTAAATCATTTTGGTTTCCAACTTGTAACAATACAGTATTATGTGACCAAAATGAATTTTAAAGCTGTCCAAAATAAGACAAAATAAAGTTCTCAATCATGTTTCAACATAATTTTTAAAAATTTGTCAAACTTTCATGTGAGTCTGCTTTGTCAAATGGAATATTTAATAAATACTGACGGGCTTGACAAGATTGTTCTGAAAAGACACGATGGGGTTAAATGTTAATTTTAATCATGTAATCGCGATGGTATAGAAGGAGCCATTTTACCACGGTATGTACCTTCTATACCATTTTACGATGGTATAGAAGGAGTCCATGCCAGCTGTCTGTGGAACAAGTCCAGTCTGCTCCATTTTCCACTGCCCTCTGTATGTATGGCCTTCAAGTTTATTTGCTTTTTAAATCATTGATTGTCTGTTGTTATGACTCAGTGGTAGCAAATTCCAGGTAGTTACCACTGGATGGATTCAAAAAATATTTCCTTACAACTCTTCCTATCTCTAGTCCGAGATCTTACATCTATGTCAACTAGTTCCATGTAACGTCAGCTAATGGGAATAGTTTTGTTTGATCTACCTGCCATAATCTTGTACACCTCCTCTCATCCTGTTTTTTTTAAAAGAAAAGCTACCCAACTTCTCCAACTTAATTCTCCTTCACTTCAGAATCATTTTGGTAAATCTTCTTTGTATCTTCAGAGGAGTCTCAGCCTAAGTATGGTGACAAAAACTGGATGCATTGCCCTATATAGAGCTTGGTAGCTTCTCTTGCCTTTTAATTAATTCATGCAATGCAGAATTGCTGGTCAGGCCAGCATTTATTTCTCTTTAATTGCGCTTGAACAAGTGGCATGCAAGGACATTTCAAAGGGCTGTTAAGAATCAATCATACTACCATGGGAATCGAATCTGGAGTGAGCTAGGCCAAGTAAGAATGGAAGATGTCCTTCCCTGAAATACATAAGTGAACCAGATTTTCTAGTGAATAATAGTTTTTACAATAATCGATAATGGTTACATGATCACCATTTGGCCAGCTTTTAATTTCCAACTTTTCATTGCAGGATTCGAACTAAAAACCCATAATATTAGCCTGGCTTTCTGGATTACTAGTCCAGTGACATTATCACTCTACTGCCGCCTCCCCAGTACTGTATGCCACTATTTCTGATGAACAGATTAATTACTCTTCAATATGTCTTGCCACCTTCAGAGACTATACACAAGAACCCCAAGGTGATTGTGTACCTATACATTCTTTAGAACCACACCATCAAGTCAATACTGTCTCCCCCATTGTTTTTGCCAAAGTGCAACATCTCATTTCTCAGCATTAAATTCCACCTGCCACTTGCCTGCCCATTCTGCGAGCCTTTCTTTGTTCTGTTGCAGCTGATTGGTATCACCTTCGCTGTTTGAGACAACCCAAAGTTTGATTTCATTGACACATTTTGAAATTTTACTTTTATGTTCTGATGTCTAAGTCACTTTCAATAAACAGTCATCTCAGCACTGACCTTGCAGGACAACACAGTCTACAAAACTCCAGTTTGTAAAGCAGCCATTTGCCACAATTGTTATCTTTTCCAAACATAATTTTTTTTAATCCAAACTGACACTCACCTTCCCATTCCACAAGTCTCAGCTTTTTTAACCAAACGTTTATGTGATTCATTGTCAAACATTTTCTTAGAATCTCTATAAGCAATAATCATTACACTCGTTTTCTCTATCAAAAATGTCAGAAAGAGAAGTGTTTTTTAAACTGTGAAGGTTTGTAACAAAACACTGAATTAGTATTCTCCTCAAAATATTGAAGACCAAATTTACGATCCAAAAAAAGCATTTAACTGCAACCAGTTGGAGGAGGTTGAATAAGAAAATAAAGTTTAAATAGGCCTATTGTTTTCTTTATCATCAAAAACATTAGAAGCACCAAGAGATTTGTGTACTGCATCTTGACAGTGGACACGTACGTACACAATATAATTCTAGGTCCTGCTTCTTTGGATCACTCTACTTTGGTCACATTTAAAAATAAATGAAACTTCTTACCAAGGCAAGTCAGTCCACACTGATATCAAGTACAGCAATGTATAATTTCAAAAACAAAGTAGTACAGTGCAAGAAACTAGTAATTTTATGTGAATGAAACAAAATTTTATTCAAATATTATTGACTGTATGCAATGTGAAGCTTGTTGTTGGAATGCTTCATCATACATGTTACCGAAGAAAACTAGAGCAAGCTGAGCAGAATCCCAAAAAACTGATAACTCAAGAATTACATGGATGTGAAAATATATTTAAACACAATTTATACCTTAAGCAGTAAGTGCACAGAACATTTCTTCACATGTATCCGAAGGAAAAACAATAGACATATAGCCTTTTATCTTACTAATTCCATTAACTGCATTGGTATCAGTTCTCCAAGAAATGGGGGAGGGTGTGCAAGGTGTATTGTAATGCAATACTATTAACTCCATCTTTGAGACAAAAGCTGGTTTATTGTCAGACCTCAATACTTGATGATCACGAAAGTTGTGTCATAGTGGATCCAAACAAGATGGATATCAATCATTCAATCCTACCAATGCCCTTACAGTGGGTGGTAAAAGCGAGAATGTTTCCTCATCAGCTAGAGCCTTATGTTAATTGCTGTATAATGGCCTTCCCACAGTAAAAAGAATCTTGCCATCAGTATCATGCTTATTCTATGGAAAAACACAAATACCACAGTTTCCCGGGCCATCATTTCCCCTTTACTTGCCCAAACCAACATTCTTCCACTTCTCGAACTGTTTCCTGCGAGTTTCTTCCACTGCTCCATCATTGGTCATTGTATCTCATGTCTTCAAAATTATTTTCTCAAGTTATAAACCTCTCTTTGTTAGAACACATCTCTCACAAAGCTTTTGGATATCTGTCCTTATATTTTATGATTTGGATGGGCCGGTGTTGGACTGGGGTATACAAAGCTAACAATCACACAATACCAGGTTATAGTTCAACAGGTTTATTTGGAACCACTAGCTTTTGGAGCGCTGTTCCTTCATCAGGTGGTTATGGAGAACAAGATCATAAGACACCGAATTTATAGCAAACATTTACAGTGTGATGCAACTTCAGTTGATGAACCACCCTGATGAAGGAACATCGCTCCAAAAGCTAGTGCTTCCAAATAAACCTGTTGGACGAGAACCTGGTGTGGTGTGATTTTTAACCTTACATTTTACTTTATCTTGAAGCCTCAGTGAAGACTCTTGTGATAGCTTTAATGCAGACATTGTTGTGAATACAAGAGAGTCTGCAAATGGGGGTGCAAGGGAAATAAGTTGAGGGCAAAACACGTTCCATTAATTTTGAGGAAAATCTATACATATTTGCTCCCAAGAAAAGGCAAGTACACTTTGATTCCATACAAGCATTTGCTGCTTCATAATTAAGATTGTTCATAAAACAAAAAAAAAGTGTTTCAAACTTGTCAATTATCAATTAGCTAACAGCTCAAAAGTTGCATTCCACATACTATTAACATAACTACCATTCACCATAACTGACAAGGTTCCTGGCTTTGTGCTAAACAGGAAGGCAAGACAGAACAACTATGAACCCTTTACATTCTAGTTGAGGCTGCAGAGTGAGTGAGCACTAAGAGCAAACAGGGAGCCCGGAGATGCTCTATGTTCCAATCCATGTGTAAAATGACCTGACATTGAACACGGTCCATCAACCATTTAGAGTGGTCAGGGTTAGGGAGTTAATACTTCCACAGGCTAGGGCGTTGATCACAGTCGGTCTTCTAGGTCCCGTGTGACCAGTTTGAAGAGTCACAATAAGTCAATTCAATATCAGCATAGAGTTCAGTCTGGGACATCTCTTGAAGTTGGTCACGGGGGATATGTCCTCTGCGAATCAAGGGGCCTTATCAGGTAGGGAAATTGGGGAAATCAATTGTGGGAATTATATGCTGAGGTGATAATAATTGTGAATGGGTGTCAACTCAACATATAAGTGGAGGAAATGACACTGCATCAGAGGACATGCGCAACAGCCAGGAGGATGTGGTGGAGGGATGGCACCACTGGTCACTGACATCAAGTAACAATGATGGTATAGTGGGAGGGGCGAAACAATCAAATCCTGTTTAAAATGGATTGAGATTGAGCACAGGTAACCGGAGTAATTTAGTCCTTAAACAGCACTATATTTATGAAGGTACACTTGTCTTTGCAAAGTGCTCTGAAAGCATGTATTTTTAGTTCCCCTCCCATTAAACCACTTAGCAGGAGGGAACATTTGTCTGGCAGCAATTAACCAGGTGCAGGTTGGGTTTTAAAAACTGTGCTGGAGCCAGGAAGTCCTGGGTGTGCCAAGTGCTTCCACATATGGTGAGAGGAAAGACAGGGCACACGGCGCACCAGAATGTGATAGATAGCTAATAAAAGAGAGAATCTCTTCACAAAACTCAACAAGATTCAAAACTCAGCTCTTTTACCTTCCAAACCTACTATTACGACCATTTAAAAGGATAAGGGCATTGATACATGGGAACACTACCATCTACTAGTTGCTCTCCAAGCCACTCATCATCCTGTATTGAAAATATATCGTCATTCCCTCATGTCACTGAGTCAAAATCCTGGAACTTCCTCCCAAACAGCTTAAGGATACCAAATGGACAGCAGTGGCTAAAGCAGATAGTTCATCACCTTTGAGTGAAAAGATGGATGGGCAATGAATGCCAGCTCATACAACTAAACCCACGTTCCCTAAATAAGTTTTTAAAAACCCATAATAATACATGTAGACTTATGGACTGCAGGATGAATTTTTGTTACCACAAAATAAAAATACTGTTGACTGCTTTTATAATGCGCTAATGTGGAATTTTTAGAACAATGTCAATACCAATGAACTTGAAGGAGATAGGTGTGAAAAACAGGTAACCAGTGACCAATCAGCCCAATTTTTGAATTATAGTCCCTTGCTTCACAATGTTCAGTAGGATCCTTCATGTCACCCCTCTGGTGTCCACTGAGGGATACTCAACATTCAGGCTTCAGCTCAAGAACAGTCGCCTGATGTTGTGGTGTTGGCATGGTCCTCAAAGGCAACAAACATCCGAGCATTTGCTGCTATTGAGAAAGGTAAATAGAGGCCAACATATCAAGATGAACTACTTTCTCTCGACAAAGGAAAAAAATCAAAGCAAGTCAGGTGGTAGTAGACAGGTTAGAGTCCAAAGTAGCCGTCAGTGTGTACAAATACCATTTCAGCTACAGAAATTTGCAATGTTTTATGCTCAGAATGCAAGGTAAACTAACATAATTAAGAGTGTGCTAAATTGAGTTTGGAAGTGTGACTGTTAAGAGTGTGAAAAAATGGAATCGCCAAGCTGATTACAAATTCAGACTTGGGTTTAGGTAGTGGTATATCTGGGTCCAGTTAGTACAGGGGGAGTGAGAGGGGGAGTGAGAGGGGGAGTGAG
>NC_057716.1:4830024-4850960 GCF_004010195.1 Chiloscyllium plagiosum | reverse complement strand
TGAGAGGGGGAGTGAGAGAGAGAGAGAGGGGGAGTGAGAGAGAGAGAGAGGAGAGAGAGAGAGAAATTCAAATCTGGGTAATAAAGAGCAGAGCTACAGCTGTTTGCCCTCCAATAAAGGAAGTGTCCTATCACATTAATGGAACCTGTAAGTTAAACACATGAAATGTCAAAATAGATAGGGGCCCTTAAAATAATTACCTTCAGGCTACAACAGATGCCAAAGTTGGCAAGAATATGTTTTCCAAATGAAAGATATTTTTAAAAAATCAAAACTTCTTATATGGGAGTGACACTGAATCTTTAACGGTTCATTTGTTGGGCTGCCTCTGAACATCATATGTTGGCTGTAAATCATGTTATAACCAGGTCAATCATCGCCATTATTTTTCAATCTAATAACCTGTGGTGCATACCACAGCATAAATTCAGTAATTAGTGATTATCATCCATTGCAATAGAAGCCTGAGTTGAGAGAACAGAACTTTAATGGGCATTGACAATGTATCAAAAATGTGCCAGCACACTCTGATGAAACTTCTCATTGCATAACTCACTTATCCCTAACTTACTTGAACCTCTACATAATAACAATGGTGCAAGCTGCCAAAACACCATATTATGTTACAAAATATGGCAATTCAAGTCCCACAAGCATCTGGGCCATTACTATAAAGTAATGTGAGGAATCAAGTTTGCAAGGGTCCTGTGTGAAATCCCTGATTCAAGTAATTCATTTTTTTTTAAAATTGCAGTTACACTGAACTTCAACAGCAGTCACACTGTTATTTTTCTTACTGTGACAATTCCACACATCAGTGACGCAAAAATGATAACCTCAAGGTCAGGACTAATCTGGGTCAAAGAGCATAGTTATGCAAAATCCCCTAACTGAAACCATTTCACAATCCTTAGGCTTGACACACAAGATAAAACTTGAATGTGTTCACAATGAAAACAGACAGTGCAGAAGTTCACTTCAGTTCACCATAAACAACATGTTTTATATATCCATCATCCTCAGAATATGTTCACTTTCTCTCAGAATTATCCTGTCAACTTTGGCTCAGCGACAGCACTCTTATTTGAGTCACAAGGGCTTGAATTCAAAAGACAACCACAGTAATCAAGGTTAATATTGTACTGAGGAATAGAAGGCTTCACTCGGAACTCACACAGCAGAGGACAGGGATACAAAGTACCTGCCAGCAGGTGTAGCCCAAAGTCAAACAGCTGGCAAGGCAATTTGAAACTAAAATTATGGCACCAGATTGGCAGAGAGGTCTGAGAAACTGACAGCATAAATCTAATCAGCCAGGTACAAAATTAATGTTAGTCCCTGGGCTCACAAATCCTTCAGAGTTTAGTGTCCTCTTGCAACCTGCCACTATTAGAACTCAGAGCCCAGTTCATCTCCATGCACTTGAGTGACTAATCCAACTTGTCACTTCTATCTTATTGCTTACTGGTGCCATCTACTCAAAGTGAGTTGGTAATTGGAAGCTAATCTGTCAAAAGCAGCAAGTTAGAGGAAAAAAAGTGGGAAAATGAGATAGGGAAGAATGAAAATCGGCCCAGTTTCCTTCCACAGTCCAAAGATATGCAGGTTAGTTGGATTGGCCATGCTGAGTTGCTGCTTAAATTTCCTAATGCAGTGCAGACCTCCAAGGCTTTTCTTACTTCTCGCATTTGCTTTCACCTCCTCTGCGAACCTTCTATATTCAGCCTGGTTCTCAACTGTATTTTCTACCTTACATTGGTCATAAGCATATTTTTTTCTAATTTATCTTAATCTTTTGTCTCTTTTCTCATCCAATGAGGTTGAATTTGTTTGACTTAGTAGGGAGGATGTACAGGAAAAGAAAATTGGAAATAGCTGCAAAAATTATAGCAGTTACAAAGAATGATTTACATTCAATAGAAAGTGGAGCTGGAAAGGCACAGCAGGTCAGGCAGCATCAGGGGAGCAGGAAAGTCAATGTTTCGGGTGGGGACCCTTCATCTGGACTGTGATAGTAGTAGAGTGAAAGGTAGAGAGGGGCAAGAGTTCCTGGTGTGGGATCAAAAAAACGTCTGCAACAACAGCTTTCCAGTCCAACAAGAAAGCAAGCACTGCTAGATCTGGATTTCAGAGAATCAAGCAGGTCAAATAGATCAAGTATGAATAGAACAGTTAGGGGCAGTGATCATTATGATAACTGGACAATTAGAAAATAATTGTGAAATTGGGCAGTTAATATGGATTTATGAAAGTGAAATCATTCTTGACAAACATGTTGGAGTCTTTCTTTTGAGGATGCTTCTTGTAGCGTTAATAAAAGAGAACCAGTGAATGTGGTGTATTTGGATTTTCAGAAGGCTTTTAACAGGGTCAAATAAACATGAGAACACTGAATTGAAGATAATACACAACCATAGATTGTCAGCCCATCAATTCTCAGAAAACAGAGGAACAGATCATTCTCAGGCACACAGGCTTTTACGAGTGGGGATCAGTGCTTGGACCACAGTTTGTTTACAATCTATATAAATAATTTAATTCGGGAACAAAATGTAATGTTTCCAAATTTGTTTATGACACAAAACTAGGTGGAACTGAGAGTTGAAGAGGATGGACAATCTAAGTAAAATGAGCAAGAGTAAGACAGATGGAATGTAGTGTAAATGAATATGAAGTTATCCACAGTAGCAGAGAAAACAAATACAGAATATTTCTTACATGATGAGATGTTGGAAAGTGATGATGGCCAAAAGGGACTTGGATATCTGTATTCGTGTAATTAAAAGCTAGCAGGCTCTTGCAGTGAGAATTAGGAAGGCAAATTAGGATTAGGGTTTTTAGCCCTGTGCATATGATTTGCTATAATTGGGTAGTGCTATGAGGAAACATTGGAGTATTCTCTCCAGTTTTGGTTTCCTTATCTGAGGAACAATGAACTTGCTATAAATGGCGTACAATGGGGGAATCACCAGACTAATTCTGGGATGGCAGGATTATCTGATGGCAAAACTGGATATGTATTCAAATTTAGAAAAAAGAAAGATTATCTCACTGAAATTTACAAAATCTTAGAGGGCTTAACAGTGTAGATGTGAAGAGGATGGTTTTGTGACTGGTGACTCTAGAAGCAAGGACCAGTCCTGGAATAACAGCAGGCATTTACAAATGAAAGAAGGAAGAATTTCATAAGCCCAAAGCTAATGAACTTTGGGATTTGCTATGCCAGAGTACTGTGGAAGCTCGATAATTGAATATATTCAAGACAGAAACTGATAAATTTCCAGATGCTAACATCAAAGCTCCACAGTAGAACAGACTTGATGGATCGATTTCTACTTCTAGCTCCTCTGTTCTATAGTGAATGCACCTTCATCCACCCAATTTTCACCCTGTTCAGTCCCTATCTCCAGCTTTATGTCTGTCTTCAAATCTATCTGACCAAAACTTATCTATTGCAATATCATCTTACATAAGTTTCAAACTTTTTCATAATAATCCTGCAAAGTACCCTGTGGTGTTTTATGACATTAAATGGCAATTGTATAATTACACATTGTTGCTATTTGTCATGGGAGAAATTGTCTTGGGTACAAGTGCTTAAATTCCTGACAATATTTGCTGCAAACAACAGTGTGATATGACTAATCCAACCACACCATGTGACTAAGATTTGCAGAAAGCCATGTATATCACATTTTTAATTTTCGCCTGCTCTGCCCACACATGACTTTTCACTGTAAAATGAAACTTACTTGATGGAGTTTCCTTCTTTTGTTCCATTCTTAATGTGAGTGCACAAGATGTCAATTATAACTATAGAAATAACAACTGAAATGAAATGCTGCAATGTAGCACCTCATAGAACCCCTACAGTGTGGAAACAAGCCATTCGGCCTAATAAATCCGCACCGACCTTCCGAACAATGTCCCACCCAGATCCAATCCCCTACCCCATTACTCTATGTTTCCCATAACTAATGGACCGAACCTACATAACCCTGAACACTATGCAATTTTGCGTGGCCAATTCACCTAATCTGCACATCTTTCTGACTGTGGGATGAAACCGGAGCACCTGGAGGAAACTCACACAGACACAGACAGAATGCTCAAACTCCACACAGACAGTCGCCTAAGGCTGGAATTGAACCCAGGTCCCTGGAGCTGTGAGGCACCAGTGCTAACCACTGAGTCACCATGCCTTCCTATATGACCTCACGTTTCCCAAGGTACTTAACAATGTGCACAAATGCTGGCAAATAGGACTAGATTAATTTAGGATATTTGGTCAGCATGGACAAGTTCAACCAAAGGGTCTGTTTCCATGCTGTACAACTCTATGACTCTGTAAAATTAATACAGGAAATGAGGCAACCAATTTTCAGTCCCATGACGAACGTGATAACAATTAGAAAATCTGATTTTGGTATTTATTTAGCACTTATCATTCCATAAGGTCCCTGCATATTTCACAAGAAGGAATTAATATAATAGGGAGTGGTTAGAAGCAGGTTAAAGCATGATACCTAAAGCTTAGTCAATGGGATGGAATTTTAAGAGACTTTTGAAGATATAGCAATGATGATAGACGGAAATAAGTAGTGAAAAGATTTACAAGCACAGAGGGGCATTTAGGAATCAAGGCATAGAATTAATAACCAAATGTTGATTGGAGATAACATGGGTTTTAGGCAAGCATGAAGTAGAACAGGATATGATTTCAACCAGAGCTCTAGATGGATTTCAGACGCAGGTAATATTACAGAAGTACAATTAATCATCCCAGCAATTTATAATGCACTTCAAAGTTGGAATTGCAAAATATTCAGTCTGCATTATAAATATATCCATCTTAACTGGTGCTGGGACCATTCAAATTCCATTAAAATTATTTTGGAATCTATGAAACTACTGTGTAAAATACGAAGAGTGTATATCCCCTTTTGGATCTACAGTACAGAGTTTTATGGAAAGGATGTTACACATGGCTCATCTTCTCCATCTCATTTCCATTCTTGGATGGCAACTTTGCCGAAGATAGTAAACCCAACAGCTTGATGTGCTCTAGAACTTATATTTAAATGGCTCCTTTTTCTTCTTTCCTCAAATGTTAAATATTACTGTTAATCTAAAACTGGAGCTTGACAGGAAAATTTAAAAATCTACAGCAACAATCAGGCCTACATCACAATATAGCTCAACATGGATGGAATTACATTAACTGAAGTGAGAAAGAGAAAATATATTAGAAGGCAGCAACTGTCACAAAGTTATGAAGTTTACTGGTTTGCAGCTTCAAAATGTCCACAATGTAGGAAAGTATTTTGAGGGGATAGAAAAATCGTACATGTGCTATTGTATTAAATAAGGTGGTATTTCTAGTGTGTAAATGCTAATTCTTTTATTCATTCCTTGGATGTGGGCTTCACTGACTTTGCTAGCATTTACTGAAGACTTCTTGAACTGATGCAGTTGATTTGGAGTGGGTACACTCACAATACTGTTTAGGGAGTGAGTTCCAGGACTTTAACACAGCAACAGTGAAACAATGGCTATACATTTCCAAGTCAGAGTGGGGAATGGTTTGGAGGGGAACTGGCAGATAGTGATGTTCCCAAGTATCTGCTGCCCTTGTCCTTCTCATTGTAAGTGGTCACAGGTTTGGAAAGTGTCGAGTCAGAAACCATGGTGAATTTATATACTTGCTGCTATTGTGCTTTGATGGTGGAGGGATTGATTGTTTGTACACAGTGCCAGTCAAGCAGACTAGTTTGTATGAATGGTATCAAGCTTAGGTGTTGCCAGAGTTGCACTCATTTAGACAAGTGCACAGTATTCCATTACACTACTGACTTGTGCCTTGTAGATAGTAGACAGGCTTTGGGGAGTTGAGGAGAGTGATTTTCTTGTGAATTCTCAGTCTCTAATCTGTTTTTGTAATCACAGCATTTGCAAGGCCCATCTGGTTCAGATTCTGATCAACAATAAACCTCAATGTTTCACCTTACTGGTAAGTTTATCAAAGATGAAACCCCATAACTCCCAGAATTGTCACAAAAGTCTTTTTTTCAAAGAAGTATGCAGAATTCCCTAATTTACCTGTCTTATAGTCCTAGGTTGCCAGAAAGCATGGAATAGATTTCTGTACTCAACAAGAATCACTATTTTCACAACAGATTTTAGATGCAGGGAAACAATGATGAACCACCAGTATATAATGTTTCGAGTTAAAACTCTAGTTAACATGACCCCTTGCAAACATTTACTGAGGGGAAAAATGGATGTTATAGAACATAGAACAATACAGCACAGAACAGGCCCTTCGGCCCAAGATGTTGTGCCGAACATTTGTCCTAGCTTAAGCACCCATCCATATAAGCCAAAGGAAAGACTGGGAAGGCAATTCAATGGTCCCTGATCACAAGATTTGCTGAGATGATTCTTATGCTGATCAGAACACTTCTTCTCCAACTCCCTTCTCCCTATGCTTGCACTTATTCACAGCAGGCACAGGGTGACTGGTTTACATGTCTAAAGGTCGCTGAGTTATGAACTACTAATAACAATTTGCAGCAAGTGCTGAAGGAAAAATAAACTGGTTTTCTTCAGGTTTAAAGTTACAGCAGTAAATAGACAGCACCTGATCTTTCTTCCTTTTTTACTCACAGCCCCAAGTTTTTTTTAGCTATCTGAGAACATAGTTGCTGGCAGGCAGAAGGCCTTTGTCATCAATAACTGGTCACCAGTTCACAAACTAACCAACTACTTTTTGCTTGCTGAATATTTCAATTTGGACGTACCACTGGGTTTCAGCTCATCTGTACATCTTCACGGCTGGAACCAACAGCTGTTCAAACAGCACTTGCAATGAATGTTTAGGTTACTTGTTTGCCAAAAAATGAAACAATCCCTCAACAATCCTAGCTTTTAAAATAAGTTATTTTTGCATTTCAGACCACAATCAAAAATACAGAAAAATAAGAGATATGGCATTACACCATGATGTTAATAGCAAGGCTTTCAATCCATACCGTGCTGTATCAGTGACGGCATACACAGTGGGGTGGATTTATTTTGGTGTGGCCAATTGGCAAGGACAGCTATGGGAGTAAAACGTAGATCATGAAGTACTTCAAAAGGAAGTACTTCCAGATAAGCCAGCATTATCCCATATGCTGGGTTTTCTTAGGCGCGATTCCCACATTAAAGGGATGAGCTTTGGAGTAGCGGTGAAAATATTTAAGAATATCTATAATCTTACCATGTTTTGGATTTCGCAAGGATATATGCAAAATTCAAAATTTAACATATTTCACACTTCAGCTTTAAATTCTTAATGAAAAGTCATCACCTTTTATATCACTTTGTTTTCCCATTTTTCTCATTACCTTGCTGAGGTCCAGTACAGTGGATACTGACAGTCCAGTATTTTAACCATTCCCTATTTCAGACCCAGTAAATTGATGGTGTTAATTTGCAGATTACACCAAAATTGGAGGTGTAGTGGACAGCGAAGAAGGGGACCTCAGATTACAACGGGATCTTAATCAGATGGGCCAATGGGCTGAGTAGTGGCAGATGGAATTTAACTTGGATAAATATGAGGTGCTGCATTTTGGGGAAGCAAATCTTAGCAGGACTTATACACTTAATGGTAAGGTCCTAGGGAGTGTTGCTGAACAAAGAGACCTTGGAGTGCAGGTTCACAGCTCCTTGAAAGTAGATAGGATAGTGGAGAAGGCGTTTGGTCAGCGTATTGAATACAGGAGTTGGGAGGTCATGTTGCTGCAGTACAGGACATTGGTTAGGCCACTGTTGGAATATTGTATGCAATTCTGGTCTCCTTCCTACCGGAAAGATGTTGTGAAACTTGAAAGGGTTGAGAAAAGATTTACAAGGATGTTGTCAAAGTTGGAGGGTTTGAGCTATAGGCTAGGGCTGTTTTCTCGGGAGCATCGGATGCTGAGGGGTGACCTTATAGACGTTTATAAAATTATAAGGGGCATGGATAGGATAAATAGACAAAGTCTTTTCCCTGGGGTGGGGGAGTCCAGAACTAGATGGCATAGGTTTAGGGTGAGGGGGAAAAAATGTTCAAACAATGTTCCTGGAACATAGAGGTCAATTTGACAGTACACCATTTCAAAAGATGGGCTTTCAAATAGCCCTTCAAAGTCATTAGGTTTTTGCAGTGGCACATCATCACTGGCTTCAATTTTTGGTCTCTTGCAGTATTTCCTCCCAACAGCTAAGTGCAATGACCTTTGACTACCTTAACTCCTGCTGCACACTTCTCCTCTGCAGGAATAAAAGTCTTGGAAGGCATTCTTTACAATCCTGTTTCAAGGATAAATTAAACAATTCCTTAGAGCCTTCATCACCTTCTTGAATCACTTTCTGTAAACTGAAATGCTTCTGTGGCCACATCATCAGCGTGGTCTGCTCCACCTTCACCAGTAATCTTCATGTAATGCAGCATGGCTCTCATCTTAACGTGCTCAAACTACCCACAACAGGCATAGAAAACTTTGGAATCAAGATCATGTGATTTCACTTTCAAGTCTTCATAAATGCTTCTTCCATGCTCCAGTAACAATTCAAAATAAGCAATATATTTAATTGATTCTGACATTCAATCCATGATGCTAAAAGTCTTTTGAAATCTCCCATTATCTCAGGAAGTGCACAAACTATTTGAGTTTCATTTAACAAAATTACACTTATCCTGTCTGCCTTTTTTGTACGTTTCACTCACAATGGTCAAATCTAGAGTGTTAAAAATCACACACACCAGGTTATAGTCCAACTGGTTTATTTGGAAACACTAGCTTTTGAGTCTCTTCATCAGGTGGTTGTGTCCTGATGAAGAGGCAGCACTTCGAAAGCTAGTGCTTCCAAAACACCTGAAGAGGCAGCGCCTTGAAAACGACTGCTTCCAAATAAACCTGTTGGACTTTAACCTGGTGTTGTGATTTTTAACTTTGTCCACTCCAGTCCAACACCAGCACCTTCAAATCAAATCTAGAGAGAACACCTAATTTAACATTTAATGGAATTGATTTCCTGCTTTCCCTAGCCACGATTTCTATGCTTTCATGGTGAGAGTGCCTGGGAGCTATGACAGACAGAGGTATCACTCAGATTGGCAACGGCCAAACGAGCTGAAGATTGGCATACAATTATCCCTAAGCACTGTTGGGATACGGGTAAGAACCTAGTTATCATGAATCAGGCATGTATTATTGGCATGATGTTATGGCAAACCATGTTAATCAAAGATTGCACATACTAGATTAATGCAACTTCTTGCTGAATGAGTGGAAGGCTGATCTGTCTTTTTCTAATGTTGAATGGCTCCCTCGCATTCAATGGTACCTCATCATCTCTATAATCACAATATGAATTTCGTCAAACACTGAGATCAAGTTATTAGTGTAAATTATCTGAAAACATAGCAAAATGGGCTTAATTTTAAATACACTTTTAAAGTATAAATAATCAGTCATTTGTATAAGCATGTTAAATCAAGAAGATGCTTTAAAATATACATAGAACAGTTCAAAGAATTATTTAATTTATTCTAAATTGAATGTCAGTATAGTATTTATATAGTACTATAGAGTTGTCGGGGGACATGACTTAATTTTACATGCAATGGGGAAAGATAAACTGCAGAGACTATCCTTTAAATGTTTGGGCATATACAATTAAGTTACCTGATTATTTATTAATATTTTGAAAAATTTAGAAATGTATACCATTTTTAAGTTGTGGTGGGGAGAACGGAGAATGTTTTTTACTTGAATGTTATTCAACGACATTTTTAAAAAAAGATAAACATTTGCCAACTTGAGAATGTTTTGGTATACGGTTTTAAGCTTGGTCCACTTGACTTCAATCATAAAGATTTTAATTTTTTAATACAGAACGAGGAGGGACAGAAAATACTACAAATCCATAGGGTGGAAACTACAACTTCATAAAAATAGACATTGCTGCTATTGTAAAATCTGCAATTTTTAAAAATTGATGCAGTAATACAGTTAATATATTTGAACTTTAAAAGGCATTTCATAAAAAGCTCCATATGCAGGCTTGCCAGCAAAGTTGAAGCAAATAGAATAAGAGGGATAATGGCAGCCTGGATTGAACATAGAACAATACAGCACAGAACAGGCCCTTCGGCCCACGATGTTGTGCCGAACTTCTAACCTAGATTAAGTACCCATCCATGTACCTATCCAAATGCCGCTTAAAGGTCGCCAATGATTCCGACTCTACCACTCCCACGGGCAGCGCATTCCATGCCCCCACCACTCTCTGGGTAAAGAACCCACCCCTGACATCTCCCCTATACCTTCCACCCTTCACCTTAAATTTATGTCCCCTTGTAACACTCTATGAAGGTTTATAAAATCATGAGGGGCATGGATAGAGTGAATAGACAAGGTCTTTTCCCTGCGTATGGGAGTCCAGAACTAGAGGGCATAGGTTTAAAGTCAGAGGGGAAAAATTTAAAAGGGTCTTAAGTAGCAACTTTTTCACACAGAGGGTGGTATGTGTACAGAATGAGCTGCCAGAGGAAGTGGTGGAGGCTGGTACAATTATACCATTTAATAGGCATCTGGATGGGTATATGAATAGGAAGGGTTTGGAGGGATATGGGCCAAGTGCTGGAAAATGGGACTAGATTAATTTAGGATATCAGGTCAGCATGGACAAGTTGGACTGAAGGTCCTGTTTCTCTGCTGTACATCTCTGACTCTATGACTGTATAACTGTAAAAGTAGATGGATGCCCAGGTAGGCTTTGAGTTTGGATGTGCAATTTCACACAAAATTATTCACAACCTCAGTCAGCTAGTTTAAGGACATACGTCAGAGTGGCCACAGCATTTTATTTTGAAAGGAAGAGAGGAAAACCTGACTGAGTCATTGTAACCAGTTTCCAAACATTCCCAAGGTCTAGCTGTGAAACAGCATTGATGGATGTCTGGGAACATGTTTCTAGTCTAACGTCTTCATTAGGGAAGCTTAACTCCTAACGAAGGGAGTATAAGGAAAGTATATTAATCATCAGATAAATAAGTGAAGAGAAATAATTCTAAATAAGGGAATAAAGGAGTAATAACAAAACAGAATTGTTGTTCATATCAACAAGTAAGATCTTTCAATTATCACATTGTATTTTTCTTTTTTTTTGTGACTTAAGAAATGTAATTTTTTTCTCTCTCTATTCTAAAGCTGCTGTCTTGCTTTGAATGATTACACCAGTAAGCTAGTCTACAGTTGTCTTGTTGAAATGGCCTTTATTTACATGAAATAGAATTTCCTCTCCATCACTATGATTCTTTACTTCCAACCCCCTTTTACCTGCTTCTTGCTTAATAGATACCATTACAGCTAAGTTTTTCCTTTATCCTCTTCTGATGAACAGGCTTTGAATTACAACTTTGATTCTGTTTCTGTCTCCACAAATGCTGACTATTTCAAGTGTTTTCTGATTTTAGTTTAGATGATCAGTATCTTATATTTGTTTTGAGATAGAGAGCTTACCAAAGGTTTGATTGCGAAGGCCTCACAAGGCACCTTCCACTTAAGTTACACATGCTTGGTCACCTCGTCGAAGAATTCAATAAGACTTGTAAGGCAAGACCTACCCTTCACAAATCCGTGCTGGCTGTCCCTAATCAAGCAGTGTCTTTCCAGATACTCATAAATCCTATCCCTCAGTACTCTTTCCATTACTTTGCCTACCACAGGAGTAAGACTAACAGGCCTGTAATTCCCGGGGTTATCCCTATTCCCTTTTTTGAACAGGGGCACAACATTCGCTACTCTCCAGTCCCCTGGTACCACCCCCGTTGCCAGTGAAGACGAGAAGATCATTGCCAACGGTACTGCAATTTCCTCTCTTGCTTCCCACATAATCCTAGGATATATCCCGTCAGGCCCGGGGGACTTGTCTATCCTCAAGTTGTTCAAAATGTCCAACACATCTTCCTTCCTAACAGGTATCTCTTCTGGCTTACCAGTCCATTTCACACTCTCCTCTTCTACAATACGGTCCCTCTCGTTCGTAAATACTGAAGAGAAGTACTTGTTCAAGACCTCTCCAATCTCTTCCGACTCAATACACAGTCTCCCACTACTGTCCTTGATCGGACCTTGATCGGATAGTTGGCTGAGTGACTGGAAATGGAGAGCAGTGGTTGTGTTTTGTACTGGACAAAAGTATTTGTGATGATTATAGCTCCCCTTGATATATGTTAATAACAATATTAAAGCAGAGCGCAAGGTCCATTTACAAAATTTACAACTTGCAGATAACAAAACAATGTTGGACTTCAAGAGACACTGACAGTTCGATGATAAATTTATCTGCTGCACGTCCATTCCTAACTCAAAATATGTGTGAAGAATGAGAAGATGGTACATAAATGAAAGTTACAATTCTAAAGAGAGGGCTCTTGTGGGACTGTGCTAGTGTCAGAAGATCTGAGTTCAAGTCCACCTACGCTGGACGTGCTCTGATATAGTGATATTTTAAGCGACAATTTAAATGGTGATGTACAGTCAAGGGAAAAATTATTTGGTGTTAGGTCAGAATGAGAAAGTGATCAATTAGACTTTCACAGATACAGGCATAGCATATAAAAGCAAGAAAGTCATGACAAATCTTTATACATCACTGGCTTAGCTTCAACTGGAGCACGGTACTCAATTCTGGACACTACACTTTTGGAAGGATGTGAAAACTTTACAGAGGGTGGAGAAAAATAGTTATGAAAATGGTTCCAGGAATAGGAGACTTCAGTTACTTTGGAGAAACTGAGGTTCTTTTCCTTAGTGAAGGGTGAGAGGATATTTCAAAAGCAAAATGTTGTGGATACTATTAATCTGAAATAAATAGAAAACAAATTGCTGGTAGTACACAGTTGGTCAGTTACTATCTGTAGAGAACAGAGTTAATATTTCAATTCACGAGTTTTCATCAACACAGGGAATCAGGAGATTTGATAAGTGTTCAAAATCACGAGTCGAGATAAATCAATTTTTTCCAATTGGCAGAACCAAAGTACACAGATTTGCAGTAATTTGGCAAAAGAAAACAAGGGCAACATGAATAAACTGTTGCAATGAGCAGTTAGAACTTCAAATGCACTTTGTGAGTGAATGTGAGGTTGAGGCAAATTAAGTTGCAACTTTCAAAGGAAAATTGAATCAGCAACAGAAGGGAAAAATGGAAGTATATAGAAAAAAGGCACAGATCAAAGAATGAAACAACCTAAATTATTTTTAAAACAGAGCCATATTTTTCTTAGAGAGTATTGGCATGGACTCAACGAGCTGAATGGTGTCATTTATGATGAGACAAGATCAAAAAGAATCATATTATGTTGTCATACCCAGGTGCAGCATACTGAACTTCATTCTGCAGTCATTGAGTTGTAAATGACAAGCGTATATATTCAATTACATGTAGAGGTTTAAATTACTATCTTGTTTAATTTTTATTAAGCAATGTTAAAATCCAAAGTTAATTTTAAAAAATCCAATTCATTACAAAGCAAATTTACATGCTAATATTGCAGATAACTGCCCAAGTTCCAGTTAACCCCATCTTTACTTCAAAAGTTACTACCATCACACACAAGCACATTTCTGAGAATTGTTGTAAGGGGTTCTTTTTCACCTGTGAATAATGATAATGAATGTTGACCATGGAGGATATAATAGTAGAGCCTGATTATACATCTCATAGGAAACAAATTAGCCAACATTACTCAGGAGCAACTGTAATCATACATTCTCATTTATTTTCCAATCCTCAAACCAAGACATTAGCACCATTTGTAATGAAACACCACCGTCCTGCTTAGATCAGCAGCTCAGTATCAATCGATTCAGAACAGGTCCAGGTTCAGTCGAACTATTCAATGGATGCATTAACACCACCATCAGGAAGTTGAGACTCCTTTATGCATAGATACTCAGAATCGACTTGGTTGAATTTCTAAGCTGGTAAACAACACTGTTTTGTAGTAAATGAATCCACGAGCAATTTCCATATAAAACTAATAAGATAATGTATTATTAAGACTTGCATGTTTTAGCTATATTAATAAATCTTGAAGCAATATTGCCATAATTAAAGTACTTAATGAGAAAGTCCCAGTAGTATTCCAAAAATTCAATTTGCATGAATTCTGATCAGGATTTTTTTCCATACTTTTATTTGGCCTAATGAGGTTAAAAATCAAAACCAATGAATGCCTTTTTTCCCCACAAATATTGTATACGAATAACACAACAAGCATACTTCAAAGCCATTGAAACAAAAACAAAATGTGCAGAAATACTCCAAGAGTCAAGCAGCATCTGTGGAGAGAGACTTAACATTTCAGGCTGTGACTTTTTATGAAAGGGAAACGAGAAAAGAAAAAAAGCGTCCGATTAGATTGATGCAAGATGGGAAAAGACAGGAGGTACAATGATAACTGTCCTGCCAGAGGAAAATAGTGCTCGAGTTCTCTCCAGTGAGACAACTGGTGTTGGTTTAACCTGAGGGTCACCACACCTCAGGTGAGGGAAAGAGGTTAAGGAGGGTATGGTAATGTTAGCTAGTATGAGAATGCAATCCACGCTGTTGGTGTTATTGTGCATTTTAAACCAGCCTTTCAGCCAACAGTGCTGACTGATTCCTTTTCAAAAGCAAATATAGAATGCTGAATTGAAGCAAATGTAAATCATTGCTTCAGCAAGAAAACATGTTTGGGATCTTACAGAGTGAGCGGAGGTGATGACGAAGAGACGACCATTACATCTTTCCAGTGCCTGTATGAAAAAGTACGGTGGGAACTAGTTGGGTAGTGGCATGAAGACTAAAATGTGTGGAAAATACATTCCTTTTTTAGGGGGAAGATGTGTTTGGTAGTAGCATTATTACACTAGAGATGTTTGAAATAGCAGGGGCTGATTAATTTTCTGTAGAGGCTACTTGTGTAGAAAGTTAGGACCCTACTATGGTTCTGGGAGGGAGGAAAAGGGCAAGAGCAGAAATGGAAAAAGATTCAAACAGTTAAGGACCCTTGATATGAAAAATTGTGAGACAAGGAAGACATCTTGGAGTTGTTTAGCTAGACGAATACCATTAACAATAAAAAACGTAGATGATTTAAATTTCTCTGAAGGCAGATTGGGAAATATTACAAGATGAAGATATTTCCAGAAGATGGGGAATTAATCTATTTGTGGAGAGTGCAAAATCTAGAGCCAATATTTAAAGTTGAGTCTTATCACTTAAACGTAATGGTAAACAGCTGATTTTTCTAACTCTACTTGGTTCTTGTACTAAGTTTACAGCAAAACAATTTGGGACTATATACCACTGAGAAAAGGTTTATGAGATTCACATGTCTAATATAAAATCTAAGAATATAACTGTGATAGAATGTAGCAGACTAAAATAATGCTGAAATATTTGGATTTATTTCACCTAACACTCAATACTAAAATTCTCTCATACTACTCCATCCCCAACATCACCTGCTATCGGAATACCAGTAAATCAATTTGCAAGATTCCCATCTTCAACGGCCATCTGAAAATCTTACCCCTTCCATCCAGTTTGCATTTCAACATTCCCTATATGCCACCTGAAGTCTTTGAAATGCCCATAAAACTCAGTTTGCTTAACAACTTATAGAGTCATACAGCATGCAAACAAACCCTTTAGTCCAACTCATCTGCATGGACCAAGTTTCCCAAACTAAACTAGTCCCATTTGTCTGCATTTGGCCCATATTCCTCTAATCCCTTTCTAATCATGTACATGTCCAAACATCTTTTATATGTCGTAACTAATCTGCATCTCCACTTCCCCTGGCAGTTCATTCCACATAGGAACCACCCTGAGAAAAGTTTGCCACTCAGGTCCCTTTTGAATCTATCCCATCTCACCTTAAAATTATGTACTCTAGTTTTGAACTCCATAACTTGTGGAGTCGCAGGTAAATAGGATAGTGAGGGAGGTATTTGGTATGCTTTCCTTTATTGGTCAGAGTATTGAGTACAGGAGTTGGGAGGTCATGTTGCAGTTGTACAGGACATTGGTTCGGCCACTTTTGGACTATTGCGTGCAATTCTGGTCTCCTTCCTATCGGAAAGATGTTGTGAAACTTGAAAGGGTTCAGAAAAGATTTACAAGGATGTTGTCATGGTTGGAGGATTTGAAATATAGGGAGAGGTTGAGTCAGCGAGGGCTGTTTTCCCTGGAGCGGAGGCTGAGGGATGACCTTATACAGAAGAACCTCGATTATCCAAACAAGATGGGCGGGCACTGTTTCCTTCAGATAATCAATTATTCAGTTAATCGATTAAATGCCTTTCCTCTGGAACTCGGGAGTTTCTTTAATACTGCTCCCCATTCAGGAAATGAGGCAGCAGCACACCACGGGTGAACCCCCAGCCCCTGTTCAATACTGCCCCCCTCCCCGGGGGCAGCCAGACTGGACATCAACACCAACATTGTCTCCCCAAAAAAGCAGCAGCAGTCTCCAAATAGCGTGTGCATGCACGCACTCACACACATATACAAACTTTTTACTACAACTTTTTAACAGGCTCCATCTTTGTCTTGTACAGACAATATTGGAGAGATTATCTGGGAAAAGGGGTTTAGGGTACTCCCCTGTGTAGAACTCCAGGGAAAGTATTGGGGGGGGGGGAAGTAGGCAGTCACTAATCAACCACACCGCCCTGTGGCCCAACATTTCAACTCCCCCTTTCACTCTGCCAAGTACATGGAGGTCCTGGGCCTCCTTCACCGCCGCTCCCTCACCACCAGAAGCCTGGAGGAAGAACGCCTCATCTTCGCCTCGGAACACTTCAACCCCAGGGCATCAATGTGGACTTCAACAGTTTCCTCTTTTCCCCTTCACCCACCTCACCCCAGTTCCAAACTTCCAGCTCAGCACTGTCCCCTTGACTTGTCCTATCTTCTTTTCCACCTATCCACTCCATCCCCTCCCCCACTCACCTATTGTACTCTATGCTACTTTCTCCCCACCCCCACCCTCCTCTCACTTATCTCTCCACCCTTCAGGCTCTCTGCCTGTATTCCTGATGAAGGGCTTTTGCCCGAAACATCGATTTTACTGCTCCTCGGATGTTGCCTGAACTGTTGTGTTCTTCCAGCATTTGGAGAAGATGCCTGTTTAATCACTGTAAACAAAAGACATGATCGGTGTTGAAAACATGTCTTTGATGTAATGTTTTTAATCGGGACCTCGAGATCCCCTTCAGATAATCTGATATTCAGATAATTGAGGTTCATAAAATCATGAGGGTCATGGATAGGATAAATAGACAAAGTCTCTTCCCTGGACTGGGGGAATCCAGAACTAGAGGCCACAGGTTTAGGGTGAGAGGGGAAAGATATAAAAAGGACCTAAGGGGCAACTTTTTCATGTATGGAATGAGCTGCCTGGGGAAGTGGAGGAAACTACTACAATTGCAATATTTAAAAGGCATCTGGATGGGTATATGAATAGGAAGGGTTTGGAGTGATATGGGGTGGGTGCTGGCAGGTGCGACCAGATGGGTTGAGATATCTGGTCGGCCTGGACGAGTTGGACCGCTGGTCTGTTTCTATGCTGTACATCTCTATGACTCTAGGGAAAAGACTCTAGTTATTCACTTTTTCAATGGCATTCTTAATTCCACAAAGTTCGAAAGGTCACCCCTCCATTTCCTACAGCCCAGGGAAAACCATCCAGACACCATAAAATCCTTGTACATCTTTTCTGCATGCTCTCAATTTTAAAAATATCCTTGCAGTACATCTTTATGACTCTAGGTGTTGCATTTTAAAATGGAAACAGATAGTGTGGTTTGTGTGTGGAAGGAACGGCCAGAAGTGATTGATGCAGGTAGTGACATTTAAAGACCATTTGATTAAGTACCTAAATAGGAACAGTTTGGAGTAATATGAGCAGTTGGGACTGGTTTAGTACAGGACCGTGGTCAGCATGGTCTAGTTGGACTGAAGGCTCTTGTTTCTATGCTGTTTGACTCAATGACTCTATTAGCATTTAACATTAATTAGTCCAGCCCTGTATAAGCTCTAAATAAGTCCCGACGAAGGGCTTATGCCAGAGATGTCAATTTTCCTGCTCCTCGGATGCTGCCTGACCTGCTGTGCTTTTCCAGCACCACACTTGCGACATTAGTGAATTAACTCCAGTTTCAGGGTTGTCATTTTCGTTCTTTTCATTGTTGCATCAATGGATTAGATTATTGCCTATGCTATATATGTCACTTTCCTCATTAAGAATCCTATTAATGTGGGGTTGTAATTGCAGAATGACAGGTTCACAAAAGCACTTCAATTATAAATCCACATCCTCAATTCAGCATTTCAGTGCTGCACTTAATTAGCACTAATGGATGCAAATTTGGAAGCTAGTATTATGGCAATGTGAATTCTTTGAAAACCATTTCAGCAATAGAATAGCAAAAAATAGGGCAGTGTATTTTGCAATAGTATCAACATCAGCTTGATTCACACACCAAAGTACTTTACACCAGTTATGATAAAATTCAATTATAGAAATGGCTCCTCCCCCAAAATGACACCATGATGAATTAAACTTGTTTCACTTGGTTCCAAAATAAAAGATACTTTTCTGTAAAAGATGCAGCCAGCGCAAGCACATGCAGAATCACACCTAATCTGGTTTGCGGACACAAACCTTTGATCTAGATGTAAAAATATCAAAATGAAATTTTTATACACAATAAAAATTGAACTTTTATTTTCTTGACTTATTTTAGAAATATTCCAAAATTAGCAACCTGCCTGTGAAATTTGAGAAATTGCAACAAACCTTGCTATCTAATCTCAAACAATAATTCAGAAATATTTTTAAAAATCATGAGATAACTTAGGTATCAATTCTTTTCAATATAATGGACAAGAATGTTACTACATAGTGTTCAAATGTAGGGTCACATCAATAAATCCAAAAGATAACTTGAAAGGTTTTTTTGTCCAAAAAGTGTGGCAAAACTACATATATATTGACCACATACTGGTAAAAGAGCAGACAAATTTAATCACTTCCGTTTAAATGAGAGAAGGGACTAGAAGATTTTGGTAGTGTTGAACAAAGCAGAAGCGTGCAACACAAACACTGGTCTAAACCAGTTAGGCTGAAATAATCATGCATTGTAGACTCAAAAATACTGACAGCTACAGCTAAGTCATAGAACACATTTATATTACTAGCTGGACCTTACACTGGATTGACATTAAGAGATTGGTTGCTATGCCACCAATGTGAAGTCTTAAGGTTCATTGTAAAATCCAGCAACTAAAATTATTGGGATTCTGACTAACAGTAATTCAATGGCAGTTATCACCACTGGCATCAAAACAGCTGACGTTATGATTAAGCCAGCTTTTCCCACATCGTCCATTTCCCAATAACAGATCAACTGAGCCTTCTTCCTCCAAAGTAAGCACGGTTTAAGACAAAAGCATCAATATATAGGACGTCAGTTTCAAAGATTAATTTCCACACTGCCAGACATGCTGATGATTATGCCAGTCAGGTGTAGACTTTATTTACCACTTTTAGAAAGCTGCTTGTGCATTTTTATTTAAACCATTAGGAAATCAGTGTACTAAACTCCGCATGAATTGCATCATACAATTACATATGGGCACTTAAGTGAAAATACTAGTTTGAAAAATACATACAACGAAAACACCTAAAAATTTTAAAACTACAGTTGATAAACACTGCTAGATTTTCGTCAAATGTTGCTTTGCGTTAAAAAAAATGATTGCACTACAATTTTATTACATTAAAACGATTACTGGAATGAGAAAAGTCATTTCAGAAAAATAGAAAATGCATTAAACCAAAAAAAAACATCTGCAAGTGACTGACAGCTCCACATTCGAAAATGTTAATTATGGGCTTTTAAAATTACGACGTTTTTAACGTGCCAATCGCCCTTCACGGTCAACACTGGCAGCCGCAGTAAACCTCGAGCTGGTTTACCATTTAATCCTGTTGTTGGGAGCCAACCGGCGAAAATAAGGAATTGGGATCAGAGGGAAGTCACGCATCCAAAGAGGAAAAAGGGGGCCAGACCGATCACAGAAAATAACATACTGTTCTATAGTCACGCGGGGAGAGGATAAAATACGATTTTTTTTTCAAAAAAAAATCGGAAAATAAAAAGACAGCACGGCCTTAGATGAAGTGAACAAGGCAGCGAGGGAGCTGCGCCGCGTTGAGAAGGCGTGAGCGCATCTCCAAAGCTGCAGCAATAAACCGGACACGCGGTTAGCGCGAGGTTCCCGCCGCACTCCGGGGGCACAGCGATCGCCGGTATCCCCCATCCTCCCTCACTCACTCACTCCCTCCCGAAAACATACAGAGACATGTGCTCGTCATAATCTCTCGTTGTTATTAGGCCCCAGATCAGGCGGTCGCCCCGCCATTATTGCCATGAATCACATTTTACTCTCCACATAAAATACCCAACCTCGGCAAAAACCGCGACACGTGACACCGAGCCAGGCTCGAGCGCAGCGAGACCCGTCTCCTCTCTCTCTCTCCCTCCCTCCCACCCACCCACCCCCTTTTTCTTTCCTCTCCCCAACGATCCCGTTCAATGCAAAGATTTCAACAAAAGGGAATTATATTCAACGAAATCAGCTCGGCGCTCCTCTACACCACTGAGCAGCACACCCTCGTGCTTTAAACGCTCGACGACTGGGGCGGTGAGAAGGGAAACAAATGGGTGTTTAAATACCTCACTCGAGTGCCGTGTGCATCCTCTCCGCTCGGTACCAACACAGGGAGCGCGGAGGGCGGGACGGGGCCGCGCGGGGCTGGGCCAACACTATGCGCGCGCACG
>NC_057716.1:4812524-4829524 GCF_004010195.1 Chiloscyllium plagiosum | reverse complement strand
GGAGGGATATGGGCCAGGTGCTGGCAGGTGGGACTAGATTGGGTTTGGATATCTGGTCGGCATGGATGAATTGGACCGAAGGGTCTGTTTCTGTGCTGTACATCTCTATGACTCTCTAACTCTACATTACCGAGGGTGTGGTACAAGCATACAAATTTGCTTACTCTTTTGCCAAATGGATCTGATTTCCCTTCCAGGGATTGATGTCCTTCTTTTTGTCAATTATATGCCAGCTTTGTTTTCTAATCAACCCAGTGTCATCAGGTATAAGATGTTAACAAAAGGGACACAATTAAAAAATAGTAAACTGTGTGACAAATAAGACTGACAGAATTGAATAATTGTATGAGCCCTTCTGTGACCAGACGATATTGCAGGCATTGTTGACAAATTCTGTCAACGATGTCCACCAGTCCCTGCAATATCCACTGACCACAGAAAGACTCAACTTTTGAGCAAATGCATGTGCTCCATCTCAGGGCCAAGTGGGCACAGACTACACAGTAAAATTGAGCTCATTTTCTGGTGTCAGTCAGGAATATATCAAAGGATATTCGGCTACAGATTCTGTGGACCCAAACTCACCCCAACCAATTTGATCAATTTCAGCCCGTGATATTTGCCAGGACATCAATATCCATAAAATTAACTCAGGCTATGCATTTTATCATGCAGTACACATTTATGATATGTTAATAATGACAGCTGTCACTTAGCCATTCCTTGAAAGGCTTGAATTTAAACCATTTTTTTTTTGCACAATGCAACACCCTTACCACACCTCAGACTAAGTCACAATGTTATGCTGTCCATTACCTGACAGTGATTGTTATCTAAACCAGTGCATTATGTGCCAATACTTTCAAAGGCATTCATGACAAATAATACGAAATGAGCGCATTTTGTACTGAGCAATTAGCCTTAATGTTTAGTTATTTCTTTGGACACTGTCTTTGATTAATTAGCTATAACTATTACTTCTGATAGGGCCGCCTTTATTTACAGGATTGGATATGGTCCAAAATTCATAAGGTTTGAAACTACAAAGTAGTATCTTAAACTAAAATGTAATATGTTCGTAGTTTTAAATTATAAGATCATAAAAACCACATGAACAGGAGCCATTCAACAAGATCATAGCTGATCTACTCTTAACTCTACTTACTTGTGTACTCATAAAAGTTCCTTCACATCTCTCTCTTTATTAGAAACATCTTATTTTGGAAGTTTTAGATTTCCCATGATGGGAAACATTCTCTCAGCATCTAGTCTGTGAAGCCACCTTAGGGTCATAGAGGCTTAAATAAGTTCACCTCTCATTCTCAATTCCAATGAACATGAGTCCAAACTACTCAATATTTCCTAATAAGACAATCTTAGGAATCAAACTAGTGAATATTATCTGAACTGCCTCCAATACATATGTATTGTTTCATTGGTAAGAAGTCCAAAACTGTATGCATTTCTGCAGGTAAAATCTCACTAATGTGCTGCACTGATGTACTGGGTTCTTCCACTTTTGCAGAGGGTGTTATTTTTCAACCTCCTCCTACTGTTATTGAGTAGTTCACCACTGTTTACAACTGGATATGACACGATACAGTCTTGGATCTGATATTTGTGGATGGATTAACTACATCTATTGCATACTGCTTTTTTGATTTTGACTGCAAATTGTCCTATTTGGAGCATAACCAGGTTGATCTCACTTTTATAGACAGGTCTAGTGCTGCTCCTGGCATGTGGTTCTTCACTGTACCTTGGTTGATTCTTTGATTTGATGGTAATGGTAAAGTGCAGGATATGTCAGGGCATGATGCTACAGATTGTGCTGAATACAATTCTGCTGCTGTTAATAGTTTGAAATGCCTCATGGATGCCCAGTTTTGAATTGGTAGGTCTGCCTTGAAACTACCCCATTTAGCCCAGATGTAATGCCGTGATGGTATTCTCAGCGTAGAGGTGACTTTGCCTTCACGTGGGCTGTGCAGTAACCAACCTACCAACTCAGCACCACCCTCATGACCTGTCCTCCTGTCCATTTTCCTTCCCACCTATCAGCTCCACCCTCCTCTCTGATCTATCACCATCACCCCCCACTTTCAACTACCTATCACACTCTCAGCTATCTCTCCCCCAGCCTCATCCCCCTCACATTTATTTCTCCACGCCTCAGCTCACAGCCTCATTCCTGATGAAGGTCTTTCACCCAAAATGTCGATTCTTCTGCTCCTTGGATGCTGCCTGAACTGCTGTGCTTTTCCAGCACCACACTCTCGACAGTGATCACTCATACTTATATCATTATGTATAGTTACACATGTAATAGATAGTTTGGTAAGAAAAGATCCAGTAGATTTTTATGTCTTGTTTGTTCCCTCACCACTCACCTCAGATGCAGAAATGTCCTTTAGGATGGTCAGCAGTGGTGCCAACAAGCCATTTTTGGTAATGGACATTGACCCAGGTTCACCCTGTATCTTCACCATCCTCAGTTGTTCTTTCAAATTGTGCTCATGATGGAGGAATAATGGTTCATCACCTGAGGGATCAAATCAGAAAGAGCTTTTCTTACTCATGTTTAACAAGAAGTTTGAAACTACTTTGGACAAGGTAGTTTCCATTGCTGAAAATTCATCTATCACCTCCATGCATTTTAAACCTTAGTTGGAGGTCACATGTAAGCCAGATCCAAAAGGCATTAGTGAACTAGGGATCTAGCTCATGACATCATTTGTGAAACTGGCTGTTATTTCCAGGTTTGTATTCATTAATTCAATTTAAGTTACATGTGCTGTTGTTGTGGGAGATTTGAACCCATGTGTCCAGAACATTATCTCTAGATTATTAGCCCTGTGACATTTATACCACCATCTCACAAGGTATTGCTTAGAAGTATAGAGTTCAAAATTGCATTGCCACAGCACATCACTGAGGAATTATTATTAACATATGATCAAGGAGCAAATGTATGCCATTCAACCCACAGACCTAATCTGTCATTCAATAAGATCATGACTCGTCCGCTTACGTTTCAAATTCCACATTCTCACTTAACACTGATAACCATTGATTCCATTGCCTAAGACACATCTATCTAACTCCATCTTAAAAAAAAAGTTAAATGATGCCACCTCCACTGCCTTCTGACACAGAGAGTTCCAAAGTCACACAACACACAGAGAAAAATGTTCTCCTATACTCCACTCTAAAAACGGAGTCTCCAATTTTAAAAGAGTGCTCCTATTTCTGGACTCACCCATATGAGGAAACATTCTTTCCACTTCCACACAGTCACCACCATTCAGGATCTTATACACTTCAGTCAAGTCACCCCTCACTCTTCTAAACTACAGTGCAAATAAGCTCAGTCTGTCCAACTTACCTTCACAAGACAATCCATTCATTCCAGGTATCAGGCGAGTAATATTTCTCTGAATCATATCTAATGCATTTACATTCTTTCTGACAAAAGAGGTCTAAAAGTGTACTCTACTCAAAATGCAGTCTCACTCGTGACAAAGCTGTCATTTTAAAAAAGGTTATTTTGGCTTGTGTTTTTTTTTGAAGAGAGTTTGTAAAGACATATGTGCCAACCTGGGTACCGAAAATAGCTAAAGTAAATAACTTAGGAGGCCTTTAGGTTTCTTTTAAAACAGTTATAACAATGGAAAGGGTGTGGCCAGTTCTCATAGACCAGGCTTTCTAGTTTTGTTTTAGCTACAGCAGTCAGAAGCTGTTTGAACGGTTTGAAGCATCAATAAATGATTGAGTTGTTGCTTTCTCTGAAATCTCTTTTGATGTTGTTTTCTCCTGGATTGGAGAACTGCATATCAGAATCTGTGTGTGAATTTACCTTTCCGCCAAGGAAGGTGTTTATGGGATACTACTATATTGGAACAGTTAGTTAGCATTAGGTACTGTGTCTATTATTCACTTAAGTTTTCCAATAGTTCATTTAGTCTAAATTCCTCTTTTGTTTGTTTGTATTCTAACTATAGTGTTGAAATAGACTGTTTTGCTTGACGTTGGGTAGTTTGATCAGTCGCGTCATCACATCTGGGACATGCACTTCACATCAACCTTAAAAATAAGAAAAGGTTAGGGTCTAGGCTACCTTCTTAAAATATTTTAAGGGAGCCAGGTCTGGATGATGCACCAATGCCCTGAATCATTCTTACTTTTATAATCAATTCTTCCCTGTAATTAAAGGTAACATTCTTAATTATGTGTATGTACTTCCATAGTGAGTTTTAGTGACTCATTCACTAGAATACCTGGATCTCTCTCACCTCAGAATTCTGCAATCATTCTCCATGTAAGTAGTGCTCTCTTTTTTTATTCTTCCTGCCAAAGTGAACAAGTTCAGATTTTCTCAGATTATATTCCGTCTGTCAGACTTTTACCACCCTCTTGACTTCCCCAAAGCTGTCTGCAACCTATTCTCTCTACCTGTGTCTCTTCACCAAAATTAAGCACCATGCCTTCCTTCCCTTCATCCAAGTAATTAAATATGAATGGTAAAAAGCTGAGGTCACAGCACAGGCCCTTATAGTAATTCACTTGTCATATCCTGCCAATTGGAAAAGGACCCATTTTGTATACTCTCTGTTTCCTGCTAGCCAGTCAATCCTCTATCCTTCATATTGTGTTACTTAGGAAGATAATAGTGTTGTGATAATTTCAGTGAACTATGT
Organism: Chiloscyllium plagiosum; assembly: GCF_004010195.1. NCBI lineage: Eukaryota > Metazoa > Chordata > Chondrichthyes > Orectolobiformes > Hemiscylliidae > Chiloscyllium > Chiloscyllium plagiosum. The sequence goes on along the minus strand of NC_057716.1, from coordinate 4,824,827 downwards.
TCACTGAACATAATAGTGTTGAATTCAAATCCTAGTATGGCAGCTGGTGGAAATTGAATTCAATTAATAAATCATAAATCTCAGCTAAGGTGCCATAGAATTATTGTCACTTGTTTTAAAAGGTCACTGAAGCCCTTTAGGGAAGAAAATCTGTCATCCTTATCGGTCTGACCTAGATGTGATTCCAGACCCACAGCAATGTACTTACTTCTTAACTGCCCTGTGAAATGGCAGAGCAAGTCATCCAGTTCAAAGGCAATTAAGGATGTGCAAAAACCATTGGCCTTGCCAGCTCCCATCATAGAATTTGAAAAAACACACCTTGTGTTCCTACTCTCCACAATAACCTTTTATCTGGCACATTGTCAAATGTCTTCTGGAAATTTAAATACACTAACTATGGACCCTCCTTTTATCTACATGTTATTCTTTGAAAGAATTACAATAAGTTGGTTGAACAGGATTTTACCTTTACAAAACCATGCTGTCTCTTCCTGTTTAGATTCCCTACAGTGTGGAAACAGGCCCTTCAGTCCAACAAGTCTACACCGACCCTCCGAAGAGTAACCCACCCAGTCCCATTTCTGTCTGACTAATACACCTAACACTATGGGCAACTTAATATGGCCAATTCACCTGGCCTGCGGGAGGAAACCTGAACATCCAGAGGAAACCCACGCAGACACGGGGAGAATGTGCAAACTCCACACAGTCGCCCGAGGCTGGAATTGAACCTGGAGACTCACAGCTGGTGCTGTGAGGCAGCAGTGCTAACCACTGAGCCACCATGTTGCCCTTTACCTTGAGCATTTCTAAGTACACAGCAAAAACCACCTTAATGATCAGTTCAAATACTTTCTACATGATAGATGTCAAGCTAACTCACCTATAAGTTTACTTTTTTTTCTCCCCTTCTTGAATAAAAAATATTGGCTATTTTATAATCTGATGGAGCCTTTGCAAATCTAGCAAATTTTGGACAATTATTATCAATGCATTTACCACCTCTTTCAAGACCCTAGGATTAAGTTCATCTGGACTGGGGACTGGTCAGTAACACTTACCTAGAGATTTTAATTTCAACTCTTAAGTTGTAAAGAACTCAAGTTGAAGTATTTTAACTCCTTGGTAGCATTTGGCTGATATTTATTATAATCCATTCCAGTTTACGTAAGGGAAATTTGTATCTGTAATCAAATTGCAATTTATTTTCATGTTTGTTTCCATGCTACTATGAACTCAAGAACTAATAAAACTGTGCAGGTTTGCACAGTGACAGAGCTTTTACTTTGTAGTAAATTTTACTGTGAGAGCAGAATTATCAATTCCTCCCAATAACAAAAATGTGCTGCTGTTCAATAAATATATTTTTATGCTTCATTTCACCATGTACCACTGGAGTAATCTAGGATTTATAAATACCTCTTTTTTTTGGTCTAAAACGGAAAGATACTGCTTTAACCAGAGAAACTAATTTAGAGAATCCTTGGAGTTTAAAAACAAAGTTACTCGAGCACATTGTGGGTTCTGCCCAGACACGGTCTTTTCATTGGCTTATCAATTATCACCACTTAATGTGTTCATCAGTACTCATCATAGTAACAATTTCTTGTTTGGCTTCTGGACAGGTGGCTGTCGCTGTGTGTGTAGACAATACAGCAGTAACAATCAGCCTACAAAGAGAAACGATCCTCTTTTCCTCTCCCTTTTGCACAGAGAGGTAAAACAAAATTTCTGGTAGTTAGTTACTTCTGCTCACCTTTCCTTTGTAAGCTACTCTCTCAGCAAAAACCATTTTAAGAGACGCTAAATGAGCAAGTTCTCAACATGTGAAGTGAAACAGAGAATTGATTTACCTGTGTCAACAACAAAGTCAGAAGGGGAATCAAAAATGACCCATTGACGTCTCTGATCCAGACTGGTACCAGAATTGTGTCTCTGACCTGTTACTTTATTTCTCAGCTGTAATGTTTATGTCTTGTATGCTTTGGTGTGACTTTTTAAAAAGGAGAAAAGTTTAAGTTATATAACTTAGAAATCCTGTCCATATATTGTTTTTGTTTAAGTTATACAATTATAGATTAGCAACTCATCTCCCTACTTTGTGCTATTGTTTAAAAAGTTTGATTACAATATTTACAATGATACTCTTGTCAATGAAAAGTGAAACTCATGTTTTTTTTAAAACATGAAATACAGTTATGTATAACTGGGCAATTTGGTGATTTAATTATTCACATTTGTGATGACTTGATGAATGGTCGGATTTGATTTACAACACACTATCTGCAGTGAGTTGTGACAAGTTTAAAAAAAAAGTGAAAAGAATAATTGACGCTGAAAACAGTTTGTTATCTTGACACCAGGACAATGAACGTATAAGGTTGTCTCCCCAGTGTGCTGTGCATGTTCTTATCCTGCTGTTCTTATCAGTTAAATTCGTATGGTTCCCTGTAAGTGAGAATCGAATTTGCTTGCAATTTATTCCAGACCAATTCATAAAAATGTTGTAAGAAGGACATTCTTTTGTTTTTCAGAGAATTAAAAATCATGCTTATTGTATGAAGTTGCAGCATATGCATTGTTAATTACTGTGTGTGACAGTCAATGGCAGATACTTAGTGCTGATCTACTAATCATGATGTGAATTTGTGGCAATTATACTCCCATTCTCTACCCTTACCTACCAGGATTAGTTCCAATACATGTTCAAGATCAAATATGCTCCAGATCAGAGTCGATTAAGCTCATTGGCCAACTCTGAAGAACAGCAGAGTTCTGTTTCCTCTTGCTACATGCTGCAAGCTAGACTGTACAATGGCTGCATCTTGATTGCTTGCCCATGATCATAATCTTCACAATAACATTATATACATTAAAGTAAAAATGTGTACATTAGGGTACTTACAAAAAAAATTATGCAAATAATTGGTTTCTGTAAAGAATTCACAAAGGAGGACACAACTAACCTTGTGGAAATGCAAGGGGACAGAGGGTTAAGCATGAAGGAGGACCTGAAAGAAATCAGGAAATGGTATTGGGGAAAATGATGGGATTAAAATCCAGTAAGTCCCTAGGGCCTGATGCTCTGCATCCTAGAGTACTTAGGAAGTGGGCCTAGAAATAGCAGATACATTGGTGATAATTTTCCAGCATTCCATAGACTGTGCAAGTGTCTTCCAATGGACTGGAGGGTAGCTAATATAACCGTACCTTTTAAGAAAGGAATGAGAGAAAACCGAGAATTATAGTCCAGCTAGCCTGACATCGATGGTAGGGAAAATGCTGGAGTCAATTATTAAGGATGTAATTTTTCAGCATTCGGAAAGCAATGACAGAATCAGTCCTAGTTAGCATGGAATCACTAAAGGGAAATCATACTTGACAAATCTTCTAGAATTTTTTAAGGATATAACAAGTAGCGTGTAAAAGATGTTGTGTATCTGGACTTTCAAAAGGCTTTTGACAAGGTTCCACACAAGAGATTAGTAAAGAAAATTAAAGCTCATGGTATTGGAGATAATGTATTGACGTGGATAGAGAGCTGGTTGGCAGACAGGAAGCAGAGTTGGAATAAACAGGTCCTTTTCAGGTTGGCAGACAGTGACAAGTAGGGTGCTGCAGGGTTCAGTGTTGGGACCCCAGCTGTTCACAATATGCATTAATGATTTGGACAAAGGAATTGAATGCAATATCTCCAAATTTGCAGCTGACACTAAGCTGGTGGCAGTGTGTGCTGTAAGGAGGATGCTAAGAGGCTGCAAGGTGAATTGGACATGCTGGATGAGTGGGCAAATATTTGGCAAATACATTATAAAGTGGATAAGTGTGAGGCTATCCACTTTGGTCACAAAAACAGGAAGGCAGATTATTATCTGAATGGTGGCAGCTTAGGAAAAGATGGGATAGAATGAGACCTGGGTGTCATGGTGGAATGGTTGCTAAAGGTTGGCATGCAGGTGCAGTAGGTGGTGAGGAACGTTAATGGTATGCTAGCCATCATAGCAAGAGGATTTGAATATAACAGTAGAGATGTCATGCTGCAGTTATACAGGGCCTTGGTATTGTGTGTAGTTTTGGTCTCCTAGTCTGAGGAAGGATATTCTTGCTATTGAGGGAGTCCAGCAAAGGTTCACCAGACAGATTCCTGGGAATGCAGGACTAATACATGAGGGAAGACTGGATTGCCTGGGCTTATTGTTGCTGGAATTTAGAAGGTTGAGAGACATCTCATAGAAACATAAAATCCTGACAGGCTAGACATGGGAAGAGTGTTCAAGATGTTGGGGAAGTCCAGAACCAGAGGCCACAGTCTAAGAATAAGAGGTGAGCCATTCAGGATTAGATGAGGAAGAATTTCTTCTGAGTTGTGAATTTATGGAATTCTCTACTACAGAAAGCTGTTTGAGCTAGTTGGTTAGATATATTCATGAGGGAGCTGCACCTGGCCCATGCAGCTAAAGGGATCAAGGGGTATGGAGAGAGAGCAGGAATGCAATACTGAGATTGCATGATCATATTGAATGGTGGTGCAGGCTCGAAGGGCTGAATGGTCTACTCCTGCAACTATTTCCTAAAAATGGAAGAATTAGAGTTTAAGAATTTGCATAACATATTGGTTATTTTGCAAACGTCCTTGATTTTTATGATAGTTTGACTTTCCTGAGATCTAAACATATCATTTAGGTGTTCTCAACTTGTAGAAGTCTTAGTAACTTATGTGCTGATTGGACAACCACCATGAAAACAATCTCCTAGTTCATTCTTGGATGTGTTCTGGGGAAAAGAAATTAATTGCTGGTTGTTGTACAGTTTCTATAGTTGGTTTCTGTTTCTACTTATTTTCACTCAAGTATTGTGCCTCACTGTACCCTCCAAATATTTTTGCATAGAACCTCTGTTTTATAAATAGTCAAAATTTCTACAATTTAGTAACTTATGGCATAAATGGTAGATATTTTGATTCACTGGGGTTTAGTTATATGTAAACATGGAAGAGGAGATTCATTTGTACTTAATTAATAGGATCTCTTTTATTCTGTGGTTTAATGCCACTTTGAATTTTAGACACAGGCTGGTTAAGAACCGTTTTCAGTCTTAGATTTCAAAGCAATACTATTTATTATACATTACGCTGTATAGCAGTATTTAGTGTTAATCATATCACGCATAGGTTCTGACCTTATACTTATTTTAGATAAAGTCTCATCTGTGTTTTTTATGTATTCACGTCCACGTGCCTTTTTAAGATTAAGGTTTTAGTCTATTGTAGTGTTTAATTCCACCCACACTGCTGTTATGTTCAGTGATGTCCAGCTCCACGATATCACCATAAGGTTGCTCCCAGGTCCTGAAACCTACAAACAACAAGATCAATTGGGACGAAGTACCCAAATTTCTTTTCCCATTGTTTTTCTAATTATGTTTTTATTTAAATGTCAAAATTCACTGAAAACATTATACATTTGACAATAATATGTTTTATAATTTTGAATGCTTTTACACAAAGTTCTCTCAAAAGTTTAGATTCTGTCAGTTTAGCTTTTCACCTCGAGGGGAATGCTGGAGTTTTTTTCCTGAGCGTTTCAAGGTGGAACATCATACAGCTTCTCACCATGTTTTAATAAAAAAAGTTTTTTTTTTCTGAAATTAGTCCTGTGACACGATTTCTGACGTTTGATCTTCCAAAAATCAAAAATCACAAATATTTTAACAAATTGATTACTTGCTGTCCAGGAATTCCCTACGTTTGAAATATTAGCCCCTGCTGAATTGAACTGCTTTAAAAAGTCCTCATGTAATGTGGACAGCAGTTATCCCTTTTTAAAAAATACTTAAAGTCAGGCAGTGAAGGTATTTATTTTCTCATTTAAAAGATTCTTTTAAATTTAGTCTCACTAATGTTAATAACATTTACCTTTTCAGTCAAATGAGCATTACAAGATGCAATGGTAACATAGTTATGATATTAGTAGTCTAGAGTGCTGAACAACTTCCCAGGACTGCTTTGGTGGTGGCCTGGGATTCCTTACAGTAGCTTTAGTATTGGGTTTCCTCAATCTCGGGAGACCTGGAGCTGTTAATTGAACTAAGATGGACTTTCTTAATTTTTTAAAATATATATAATTTCTGTTATTAAGATGACACCAGAGTATTGCGACTTAAACTCTTTAAATTATATTCTATATTTGTAAAAATAAAGTGACAATAAATTACTATTCCATTCTATTGTAATTCTGATCACAACAAGGCAACTAAGGGAATTTAAATTCAATTAGTCAATAAAATGCTAGTTGTCTTAATAATAATCACTTTGCACTGTAAAGACTCTAAAACTGTATGTTATTTTCTTACCTTTTTGTGAGAAACAAAGCTCACATATCAATAAATTTTAGTCCGAGTCAAATTCTGAAGCAGCGAATTTTATTGATATGTACTTGCAAGATGGGTGTCTAACGAGTAGGCATCTCAATCTGAGGGTTACATTCTGATTTATGCAGTTCAGCTGCGTCTCTCGGTCCTCCCCTTTCACCCCATAGGCTACGTGCTACAGCAAAAGTAACCAATCACAAGCTCTAGCTTCACTCTGCCTCTGTTTACTTCTCCCATTACTCTAAGCTTGTTGCCCCTTACTCTTATCTCATTCCTTATATGTGACTATCCTGGCATAGTTTGCTGTCTTCGTGCGATCATCCTGCCAAACTAAATTCCATCCGTTGGCCACATCCCTCCTGCGTCTGGCACACTATTCTCCTGTTACTGGTCCATTCTACTCCACAGTTGCTCTGCCTTGTTAGTCATAGATAATTCTACCTGTTTTCACTTCTCACTGTTTAGAATTTGCATGCGCAGCCTAATTTTATCAAGCTTTTGCAGAAGAAACGCCTGTTCCCTTACTCTGCACAATTTTAACTCTATACCTTACACTTTTGTACTGGACACTATTCCCTTTTAATTCTGCACATGTCTCTGGACCCAAATGACTGCATGTTTAATTCTACATCCTTATTTTCCTCGGAGTTAGCAGGTACAAACAGTTTCTTTTACTCAAGAAAGCCTCATTATTGGTTCCTTTTTGCTATAAGTTTAAAAAAAAAAGTTAACTACATGTTAATTCAAGAGAGGTATGACCTCGTGCTAAGAAGACCTTAAGCCTTTATTGTGATCAGTCAAAAAGTTTGAAAAGTGGGCCCTCAGTTCAGTCCTTCTTAACTGTTTGGAAATTTACATATTGTAACAATTTCATTCATATTCCGTTAACATATAAAGACAACATTGATGGGGAAGATCCTATTTTTGTAAGATTAGTTTGACTTTAACTGACAAAGGTTCTCTGGGGTTAGCATTTGTCAGGAATGTGAGTTTGCATTTGGATGAATTAGCATATTTGCAGTCCTACAGTTTGTAAACACAAACCTATTGTGTAATCTGCTGACTCTTGACAAATACGTTGAAAAAAATCACTCAGTTTTGCATATGCCAGATTTTTCATGTTTTGTGGAATTCTGGGAGGCAACATTTGGCTAATTTATGAAAATTATCCGTCACAAATAGATTTTGCTTTTAAATGTTGCCTTCTCTCAAGTTGAATGCATTCTTGCTGAAGGAGTGACCAAAATCCTTGCCTGCTCTCTGAATCACCTCGTCAGCTACTCAGCTTCAAGGGCAGTGAAGGATAGACAATAAATGTTGGCCTTTTCAGCAATGCATACAACTTCTGTGTGCAAATTAAAAATAAGGAAGCATGCCACCAGTCTGCCTGCCATCAGTTTATAGAAGTGGATGGTGTGGAGTATGCGTAACCCACATCTTCAAGGTGGATCAATCAATTCAGATTTGCAAAGTGCAGTTGGGAGTTGATGCTACCTTTCCAGGGCTGAAAACCCGACAGCTGGATAAGGAAGGGAATAGTTGGTTCCCACTGCTTTGGGGCCAGGAGGAGTTGCTGCCTCAGCCCCTCAAGCAAACCTTCGCTTCTATCCTTGCTGCTATGATGAGCTAATATCCATAAAGTCTAATCTTCAGCACACCCCCACAATTAGACGACATCCCTATCAGAATGTTATGTGCACTGTACCTAAAGTCTGGGCTTTAGCCTCATCTTGAGCTGTATTTTATGAGGTTTTGCCAGTAGCTGGGTTACTAATCCTTCTACTGTCAGGGACAGGGAAAGGACATAGGTTTCAAGTTCATCTCAGCAAACTGCTGTTCATGTTATTCTAAACCACAGGAACACATTCAAGCCAACTGAGCTAACCACCCAATTCATGCAACAATATGACACGCATCACAGCAATAATATAGAAATGTTCAGTTCAAGGAATCCTATGAAACAGATAGAGCAATGGACTCATCCTTGGTTCATCATGTTTCACACAATCAAAATTTTCAGCCTGATCAGCATTGATTGGTGTAAAAGTATTTTTGTCTTTGAAACCTGGACTCTGTCCAATGCAGGCTACTGAGATCAATGCTTCTCCCCCCACCCTCAGCAGTAAAGAGACTAAACATGACATAAACATACACAGTCTCAATCTAGTTCTCAGTAATTGTGGGCCTTAGCAGATTTAAGCACAAAATTATCAGTCTCACTCAGAGCCTGCAAGATGTGGGAATGGAAAATTTTGCACTTGCCAGCAGAGCTATGTGATTGAGATTAGGGAGACAGTCGTGGAAGCTTTACTTTTGAAGCTAGCTGAGCAAAAATATAAACCGGAACTGTTTAATTATTTTTAATTAAACTATTCTGACATTTTATGGGACCTCTCCAGGGCAAGTGGCACTTAAACCCAGATTCCAAACAGGGTCACCTACCATTGAACCACAAGACCCCTCAAACAATATCGTGTTCACACTGAATTCCAAAAATTGGAATTTGACTCTCTGACCTAATAATCATTTTGATAAATGCAAGGCTGAGATTTAATATTCTGTTCATTGAATCAGGATGGGAGAGTTTAAAGTTGACTAACTCTTCATCACAACCAGCAAGAAGCTCAGGAGATCAAGCACCAAAATCTGCTCTCCCCATATCCCTGCTTTTTCTTCCCTTCTTTATTCTGCTCCTGCTTCCCTCTCCAGTCTGAATCCCTCGATCCCCTTTACTATGCACTTCTTTTCTGCTTTCCTTCCCTCCACTCCTGCTCACTTCTCTCTCCCTACTTTCTCTTTCCTATCCTCTGTCTCTATGTTCCTCTCTTCCCCACCACCCTTTTCCCTCCACTCAACAAAGCCCCCATCTTAATGCCTCCCCTCTACACTACTCCCTTTCTCACTAAAACCTGTCACCACACACCCCACTCAGTACAGGTCAGAACCAAAACTTAACATTGGAGGCATGTTCCAGTCTAGTTCAGATGGAAGTCTGAGTGATGTTGACACTGAAAGAAGCAACAGGTATGTGGGTTGGGGAAGGTATTGGAGATAGAGGTGACAGTTCATGGATGGCAAGGACTGAGTTGAGATTTTTGTAGGAGGGTGAGAGTTCGGGAGGGGTGAGAATCTGATACCATGGTGAGAACTTATCAGGGATGAGAGTTCGTGGTGGTGAGGAATGTGAGAGCTATTGGGTGTGGTGGTTGAGAGTGCGCAGGAGGTGTGAGATCATCGGAGGCTGTGAACTTGTTAGGGGTTGGGAATTCACCACAGGTGCGGTGTGGAGGTTGCAGAACTGGGGTCCAACTGTTTCAGTGCTGTGGAATTTCTTTCATATTCTTGTGATAGTGGTTGTTGGAGTTGTTCATTGGGTGCTTACCAGTAAAGCACAGGTCCAGACTGAAATACTTGATCGAGTTCCAAGGTTTTTCGGGAGGGGAGCTGGTGAGGTTGGGATGTAATGGGGGGGGAGGAAAAGGAATATCCAGATTCAGGTTGGGATTGAGGCTCACAGCATGGGAGGGACAGGGTGTGACTCTGGGGGAATGTAGTTTGAGATTGGAGTGGGTATGGGGTGAGTAGAATGGTGTAGTTCTGAGAATCCAAGTTATGCAGGTGGGTCAGCACACAGACCAATGGCAGTGTATTTCCTGCAACCCAAAGAGATTGGCCTGAGAATTGAGTGGTGTTGACACCCGGTAAGGGAAAAGCTTTGGTGGAAAGATGACAGGAACTACAAGATTATGAAGTTGGGTTTTTATTCAAAGATTGTTTATTCGTAATACATTTTTACCTCTGTCTCATAGACTCACAGAGATGTACAGCATGGAAACAGACCGTTCAGTCTAACTCATCCATGCTGACCAGATATCCTAAATTAATCTAGTCCCATTTGCCAGCATTTGGCACATATCCCTCAAAACCCTTCCTATTCATATATTCATCCAGATGCCTTTTAAATATTCTAATTACACCTACTTCTACCATTTCCTTTGGCAACTCATTCCATACACCCACCGCCCGCTGCATGAAAAAGTTGCCCCTTGGATCCCTTTTAAATCTTTCACTCAAAATCTATGACGTCTAGTTCTGGACTCCCCCACCTCAGGGAAAAGACCTTGTCTGTTTACGCTTTCCATGCCCCTCATGATTTTATAAACCTCTATATTGTCACCCCTCAGCCTCCATGCTCCAGGGAAAACAGCCCCTGTCTATTCAGCCTCTCCCAAAAGCTGAAACCGTTAAACCCTGGCAATATCCTGGTAAATCTTTTCTGAACCCTTTCAAGTTTCACAACATCCTTCCTACAGGAGGGAGAGCAGAATTGCGCATAATATTCCAAAAGTGGCCTAACCAATATCCTGTAGAGCCGCAATATGATCTCCCAACTCCTATACTCAATGCACTGACCAATAAGGTTGAGCATACCAAACACCTCCTTCACTATCCTATCTGCCTGAGTCTCCACTTTCAAGGAACTATGAACCTGCACTCCAAGGTCTCTTTGTTCAGCAACACTCCCCAGGACCTTACCATTGAGTGTATAAGTCCTGGAGGAGAAAGTGAGGTCTGCAGATGCTGGAGATCAGAGCTGAAAATGTGTTGCTGGTAAAGCACAGCAGGTCAGGCAGCATCCAAGGAACAGGAGAATCGACGTTTTGGACATAAAAGAAGGGCTTATGCCCGAAACGTCGATTCTCCTGTTCCTTGGATGCTGCCTGACCTGCTGTGCTTTACCAGCAACACATTTTCAGCTGTATAAGTCCTGCCCTGATTTGCCTTTCCAAAATGCAGCATCTGCCACTCCTCGGCCCATTGGCCCATCTGATTAAGTTCCCGTTTTACTCTGAGGTAACCTTCTTCGCTGTCCACTCCATCTGCAAACTTACTAACCATACCTCTTACGTTCACATCCAAATTATTTACATAAATGACGAAAAACAGTGGACCCAGCACTGATCCTTGCAGCACACTACTGGTCACAGGCCTCCATTCTGAGTCTGTATCTAAATGGCTAGGTCTCCCTGTATTCCATGTAATCTAACTTTGCTAGCCAGTCTCCCATGGAGAACCTTGTCGAATGCCTTACTGAAGTCTATATAGATCATTTGCACCACTCTGCTCTTATCAATACTCTTTGTTACTTCTTCAAAAAACTCAATCAAGTTAGTGAGCCATGATTTCCCATGCACAGAGCCATGCTGACTATCCCTAATCAGTCTTTGCCTTTCCAAATGCATGTAACTTCTGTCTCTCAGGATTCCCTCCAACAACTTGCCCACCACTGATATTAGGCTCATGTATCTATGATTCCCTGACTTTTTCTTACCTCCTTTCTTAAACAATAGCACCACGTCAGCCAACCTCTAGTCTTCTGGCACCTCGCCTGTGACTATCAATGATCCAAGTATCTCAGCAAGCGGCCCAGCAATCATTTCCCTAACTTCCCAGAGTTCTAGGATACACCTGATCAGATCCTGTGGATTTATCCACCTTTATGTGTCTTAAGACATTCACCACCACCTCCTCTGTAATGGGACATTTTTCAAGATATCACCATCTATTTTCCCACATACTGTATCTTCTATGTTCTTCTGTGTCCTATAAAGTAGGAAATGCTGGAGAAACCTTGCACAACATGGAGAGAGCTACAGAGTTAATGTTTAAGTCTAAATAACGCTTCTTCAGTGCTGGAGTGGGGATGAAAGCCAGAAATGCCAAGTGAATGATCCATCTCAGACTGCTACACAGGCACCCAGCATCACAGGTGCCAGTCTTCAACTAATTGGATTCATACCATGGGGAACCTTATCCTTACTAAAGTCCATCTATATGACATCAACAGCCCTTCCTTCATCTATCAACTTGGTCACTTCCTCAAAGAACTCTATTAAATTGGTGAGGCATGATTTCCCCTGCACAAAACCA